>NC_092864.1:38848817-38859152 GCF_032062135.1 Pyxicephalus adspersus | reverse complement strand
AATTTTAAAGCTGATCCTGCAATATAGGCCTTTGTCTGGACACTTTCTGTTATGGCATGACAACTGTGTTCCAATTGTGACCCTGCTATGTCACCCTGTCACATTCACATGACTTGCTGCAGCTTCCAATGTACATTAAAAGAATTTCACAGCATGCATTGAAGTTAGAGTAATTGCAATACAGGAGATGAGCCTGAACAACCATGCAAGAGTGAAGGGAAGGATTGAAGTAAGCTTTAAAGCAAAGCTTTATTACCATAAAATCCGGGTGGTCAAGGCACTTCGGAAGTGGAGCAACAAATCTCTCTGTGTTTATGCCCCTACAAGTTCCCTTTAAGCAGATCTAAGTTTCAGCTGTTTAAGAAGCCTATTGTCTGGTGTTCCCCTTTAAATTTCTGATTCTGTAGTCAGTTTTGCTATTCTGAAATCTCCCCTGGAACTGGGAAAGCTCCCTGTGGTTGCTGAGCCCTTAGAATCTATCAGGACCCCGGCAAGCCAACACATCATATGCCAGATATATAATCTCTATGTCTGGGCTTCATTCCCTCACTATGGATGTGATTAATTGAGCAATTCCTGAAAGACATAATTGGTTTCAGTCCATGAAAACCTCATCCACATAACAGGGCCAGATGTTTGCTTATAACACAGAAAAGCTTGAATCCAGATAAATGGCTCCCTCGTAATCGAAGTCTTGAAGCACAAAGAGCTTAAACGTTTAAGAAAAAAAAACACTTCCAGCAAGTGTGGCATAGATTTTACATCTCCAGTCTCATTTTATGTCAGCAAACTCTTTGCAGTTTAGTAGGATCTTCAAAGGAGACTTTGTAAATGTTAATTGGCAATTTCATTCCAAAATAGTTATTGGCAGCATAACTCTAAGGTTTCACATCCAGTGTCAGTGTCCCATTGGATCCTCTTAACTTAGCCAGAATATAAGCTGCCACCTGGTGCCTATGGTTCCGTCTCCACAATGGCTCCCAAATGTATTAATCAAGGCTTCAGATGAATCTGGGATCATTTCAGCAGTTCTGTTTAGCAATTCTAATGGTAAACAATCCTTTCTGCATGCCATGTTTTTGTGAATAGAAACAATATTTGATCCTCCCTACCATTTTTTTCATCACATCTTTGTTTTTAAACATCAGTCTTATTCAATTAAACAATACAAAGAACAAAATGTAAGATGGAGCAATCCTAATCAGAATCCATTCTATTAAAGTGGAACTAAACTAAAAAAAAAAAGAAAACATTGCAACCAGACAAGTCTTTTATTGCAGAAGAACAAGCGAAGTCCCTTCTGCAATAAATTAACCTTACCTGTCTGACTGCATTTTTTTAAATACACTCACCTGTCCTGATTCCAGCGTGGGCATCACCATCTTCTTTTATCTATTCTTCTTGGTTCCGATCTTCAGCCATCTTGATTGGCTGGGCTGGAATGATGTAACTCCTGTGCACAAGCAGTTTAATTTAGTCCTGGTGGCCCCCTGGGATTCCGGAATACCTTGGACATTTCCCACCTGATGTCCATGCACAACTCAGAAGATAGCAATTAGGCAGGTAAGTATGTTTTAGTGCAGAACAGACATTTTCTGTCCTCTCTGATCATAAATTGGTAAGGCGGAACTTCAGTTCCCCTTTAATAGGAATTTTTGCTAGGTTACTGCTTTTTGGAAAATGTTCCTTGGAATAATGATTACTTAGTTCCATAATGTATTATTACTGGTAGGATTGAGTGTAATTGAGAGTTTTAATTTCCCCTTAATTTTGGTAAAATTTCACCATTTTGGAAAATGCTTTGGAGCCAATATGAAAGGACAAAGTAGGTTGGAAGTTAGGTTTGAGACCTCCAGTGGTCTGGTATGCTTAAAACACCATTAAACAGTTTGGGCCATGGCACTATCTGCAGAGAGTTTATATGTTATCCTTGTGTTTGCGTGGGTTTCCTCACACATCCCAAAAACGTGCAGTTATGTTAATTGGCTTCCCCTGGAAATTGATCTTAGATTGTGTTAATAGTATATGAGTATGGTAGGGACGTTAGATTGCGCCCCTTTAAGGAACAGCTAGTGACATGACAAGGACTTTGTAAAGCTCAGTGTAATATATTGGCGCTATATAAGTACAAGAAAATAATAAACAGTGCTCTAAATGACAATTATCTCCTCCCTGAGCAGCTTTTTTTAGACTGCTTTAAATCTGAACCACTTACCCAGACCAAAACTTACTAGGAATGTTGAACCTGTTCAAAAGCAGCCATCTGGACACACCAATGGATAAGGTTCTAGAAAAGAGCTTCCTCTATATAGTGATTTCTTTGTATCTATCTATCTATCTATCTATCTATCTATCTATCTATCTATCTATCTATCTATTATCTATCTATCTATCTATCTATCTATCTATCTATTATCTATCTATCCATCCATCCATCCAATAAGGGTGTGGCTTTTCTTTCTACAACATATTACAGTATCTATCTATTTCAACATTTTTCAAAGGAAAATCACTTTTTAGCTACCCTTCCCATGTTGCTCTTTCTTGTCTTTCCAAGACTCATTCATGAACTAAGAATCATTTCATATTGATTAAGGCCACTGTTCTTTTATTAATAAAGCATTTATTATTTATAATGTTTGTTCCATCACATAATGAAAAATGCTACACTAATGTGACACTGTGTATAAATATAAAGTCAAAAAAATCAATGGAAAATGACTATGTACAACAATCCCAATGACCCATTGGTATAGGATTACTCCCCTGTGAGGTAGCTTAAGCATTACATGAAGTTGCTCCTTATATTGGAAAAGCTCACATTTCCATCATTCTTACATGAGAATAGTGAATCTGGACTGTTGTACAGAGCAATTACCTTTGTTGGAGATGCTAAACAGGGTACAAAAAACTACAAACTTGGTAATAATTTTCTTCTGTGTTTTTGATTTCCACGGGTAAACAGATCTCTGAAAAAAATGACATTTAGCAAAATCATGTATCAAAGAGGTCAACAGAGTTGGCCACTCAATACAGCCGCTTTCCTGTAATCTAGTTTTAATCCCTCCGTCATGGACTATGCAAGTGTTGTCCATGAGCCATGCTAAAAAAGCAACAAAGCCGAGTCGTGGGCATTGAAGAAAAAGGGGAAATTCTGCGCATGAAATCCGCCTGGAAGTGAGTGGCTGTTTTGTCTTGCAAGTTTATTATTAAACCAGTGCAAACATTAAAGATAATGTGTACACTGTAGCAACACATAAACAACGCCCAAATATTACACAGGGTAATATTGACTTTGTTCAATCCTTCTATTAGAGCATACAAATTCCAATTCTGTTTTCTCCTTAAACCAGGAATTTTATGGACAATTAAAAGTACTTCTGCAAACCAATATTAATATAAAATAATGTTTTATTTACAAATAATAAAACAAGTACATAACCAATTATGCAACATATTAACCTTGAATTGTCAGCAATAATGCATGTTTCATCTAACATACAATACACTATTCTGGAGCTCCAAGAGCGTCTGATAATTTTGGTCCAATAGTTTTTTTTACAAATTCTATATGTGTTTTCTATTGTATTCAGAAGCTTGTTTACTCAATGCCTTTCACAGTGATCAAACTCTGCATTTTTAAGAGGAATGGGAGCAATGGTCCCTTATGTTGAAGCAATGGTCCCTTATGTTGAAGCGATAAGACAAACCCATTCTAAATAGATTTTCCTGTATGATAACTCTTCCATCAGCTCTTACAGATTATGTCAGATGGGGGCCATTTTTTGGAGAGTTTCCAAAACATGCATACTCTCCCTGAAACTCGTGAACGTGTTATGTGAGAGTGCCGTCACTCATGGAAGAGCCGTCTCAGTGTAAACTGTAGAAACCCAATAAGATTTCTTTTTACTGAATCCTTGGCACCAAACCCAACATTAGACAGGAAGTGATCTGACTGCTTTGTTATGTGGATGCAAGAATGACCTAGCAAAAAATTCTGTAAACTGACCTTTTCCCTGGGATCAGCCAGTTGGGAGGTCTCTGTTACCAATTTATAATGACCATTCCTGCATCACCCAGAATGATTTCGATTTGTAGACCATTGTCTATAGGAAACATAAGGGACACCTGTAAATGGGAAAATGCAGCTTGGATTTAGAGGAAGTCAACCTTCACTTACTATAATTTTGAAAAATATCTGCACATGTATTTGCAAATGTATTCAACTAAAACTGATTTAAAAACTCAATATCAAAAAGGCCGGGGACCCCCTATGTATTTTATAAAAATAATGAAACACCTTTCACAATTCATTCAGTATTCACTGACAGCTGCACTTACCTGGCATTTGGCCTTTTTTAGCCTGCATTTGACCTCTTTTTAATTTTTAAGTTTCTTTTGATTTTCAATTGACTTGTATAGTGATTTTGCTTTAAACAATCTTCCTGCTTGTTAGGACAGAACACCCCTCCCCTTTTCTCCATAGCATATAGGGAAATGTTTGTAGTCAACAATGTAAATAATAAGCAGAAACTACAAGAGGTTTTAGATCACAAACTTTTTTGTAGGAACAACAGGCATTTTTGTACTTATTCAGCAGGTATAACAAAATGTTTTCAATGTACCCTGTAATTAAATATCAAAAGTGAGCAAAGTAATTTGTTAGAGTTTGCATAAACTTTAAACCTACTCCTATAGGCAGCTCTCCTTGTAACTGTTACATTCACAGACTAAAGAAAAGGCTTGGTTCTAATAGTAGGCACTACAAGATGCCAACATGCACCTGTATTACATTACATGACAATCAAAATTGAATATTTAGGATTATTATTAGCCAGTATTTATATAGCGCAGACATATTACGCAGT
The DNA here is from genome assembly GCF_032062135.1 of Pyxicephalus adspersus. Lineage (NCBI taxonomy): Eukaryota > Metazoa > Chordata > Amphibia > Anura > Pyxicephalidae > Pyxicephalus > Pyxicephalus adspersus. The sequence goes on along the minus strand of NC_092864.1, from coordinate 38,854,284 downwards.
GCTTTACAAAGTCCATAGTCATGTCCCTGTAGCTGGCACTGGTAGGGGCTCTTCTGTCGCTGGCACTGGTTGGTTGTTCTTATTTTGTTCAATAGCATTGTTGAATTTATCTTGTAAAAGTTGTTGCCTTTGTCTTTGGATGTTTGGGCAAGGTATATCCATTAGTTCGATGTGAGCATTATGCTTATTCTTCTTAGAAGACCATCCACATGAGCTGTTGAATAACAGAAGACAGCTATTTTGTAATATTTCCATATATAAATGACATATACTTTGCATGCAGAAATTCTCAGCATCCTAAGCCATTTTAGCCCCTAGAATTTAGGCCAAACAAAATTAGATCTCGTCGAGTTCCCAGAATGCTTCAATCAGTAGGCCGGTAGAGCCAGTTGCCATGTAGCTAATCTCATTTGTTCACGCTTGAATAACCATTGAGGCAGAAGTGTATCAGTTTTCTGTGGCTGCAGTAGCTAAAATCCAAATTAGAATCACATGTAACACAACTTTCAGCAAATACAGTCTGTTGAATGTGTGAGAATATCTTCTGTATACCTCCATTTGAAAATTCTGAAGACTAATAGAAAGAATATCTATATTTATTAGTCCATTGAAAAAGTAAAATGTACTCAATATATGTACACAGTATTTACTGCTCAAAGACTTCAATACCCAATTGGAACTATGTATTGATTGCTAGGAAAAGATACATAGAGATCATCTTATGTACAAGGCCCAACATGGCTGTTTATAATATATATTAGATATAAGATATATAAGATATATACAGACATGATACAGAAAAAAAAACATATTCAAAGACACCTCTATCCCCTCAAAGATTTCTTAACCCTGTATACCAGCGTATGGTCTGTGAAATCCTTGGGTTCATTCAGAAGTTGCAGGAGGTCCCTTGAGCTATGGCAGGTTGACCTCCCTTGGTAGAACCAGCTGCATGAAACCAAAGACCTTTTAAGCTGGTAATAGTGGCATTCTGGCCATTAATGTATGTGGACATTCTGACTACTGGCAACCAATGCAAATAGCATTTTCCCATTGACTGTGTACAGAAGGGGTTCCATGGCACCAGAAAACTATTTTAAGGGTTCCTCCGGGGTTAAAAAGTTGAGAGAGGCTGTTAAAGGAAAATGTGCATTAACACAAGGTCTTCATAGCCGCACTTGGACATGTTTATAAATCCAGAATGTCAGAAGAAATAGAAATACAAATACCAACACTCATACCACACATTCAGCATGTCACAAGTAGAATTTTTGTTGTACTCATTTTGTCAGGAAAAAGTTGTAAGTAGCAAGTAGTAGTTGCAACTCATAACATAGTTGCAACTCATAACATAAAAAAACACAACCTAATTAAATATTTTTATGCAACTATATATATATATGTATGGTACAATATATATTTTCATTATAACTATATGACTAATGTTATGTAAATTATACATTATTCATGTAAATCCTATAATAACCCACATATGCATCCCCTAAAGAAGCCAGATGGTAAAACGCATCAGATTGCTCTGTTTAAATTGTTTTAGGAAAAGCTGTGTCTAGTAAAAGGGTCAAAATAACCCATTACTTTAATGGGGCAGACCCAAAGTGTGGAAGCCAATGATTGTGCATTTGTTTATGTTGATTGTATCACCCTATTATAAACATATATGTTCTTCCTGTACTATTAAAGAACAAATACACATGTAATTGCCACAAAAAACCCTGGTTTTCTTCTTTCTTCCTTTTCATGTAAGTAGCAAGCTCATATGATATCTGTATAGAAGGTATATATAGTGGGCCTAAAGCTTAAAACTAACCAGAAACCAGCCAATGTTACACAAAATACCAAGTTGTATGAATCTCTCGGTACATGACCTTACCTTCCATATGTATAATATGCTGCCAGCCCACCCAAGATTCCTGTGTACATTTCAACATGGTGGGAGGAAACAAACTTACATAGGGTTTACCTATCCTTTCATGGCAACCCTCAGGTTTAGCACCTGGCCCTTAAGTAATCAGATTCAGGTACTTATACTGGTTGTATTTAAAAATTATTTGCAATGTTAGCTACTCTTACAATATCATACCCTGAGTGTTCCTATGTGTTTTGTGTATGCATTTGCAGCATCTATGCATGAAATACATCTCCCCATCCAGCATTGAGAAGCATCCCTATGCTGGCAGATGTATGTATAGTGTACCATATGCTTACAAGCTGTGTTTGCTTTGCTGGTGAATATGAGTTGTGATACATATGGAATGCAGATTCCCACATAACGGATTTGTATTTACAGAAGAAGGCGGCTTAGTATCTGCATGATCAGAAGCACCTGTGGGTTTTATAGCTCATGTCATTTTTATTTAAGTAAGAACACCCCACAGAAATTGTTCTGAAACGTTAGGTTGAACAGGAAAAGGATAAGAGGCTTTTTTATACATTTTGTCACCCTTTTACATAAAATGTACCCATATTCCATTGGATCCTATTAGAAAAAGGTTTGAATCATGAGCAAAATATTTCACACATTGTCCAATTGAATTCAAGGTGAACAATTCGTTCATTTTGGGTAAAAGTTCCTCCTAGATTGTAAGCTTTTCGGAGCAGGGTCCTCTCCTCCTGTTTCATTGTTTGTATCTGTCTGTCATTTGTATGCCCTATTTCATATACAGCGCTATATAGATACTGTTTATTAATAATTATAATAATATTCATGAAAAAGTGGTAAATCTTGCGTGAAAGTTTATAAAATAAAGCCTTAGATTTTTATTCTAACAATGTCTACCGACATGAAGGTGATATGCCTAAACAAAAGACACATTTGATTGACATGGTGCATTCATTCTCATGATCCAAATGAATAAAAATGCAGATTTGTTACATGCCAAAAATAACAACTTCCATGGTTGGGGCTGTCTGTGCCTTCACTCATCTTCAAATCATGGTCAATGATGAGAGCAGTAGTTTACACAAGAAAGGCAAGTTTCTTGGTGTTCTTAGCCTGCAAAAAAAGACTGCCCCTCCCACAAATATAGATCCAGAAAACCTCTATATATTAGATTTTGGTGTTTGGGTTAAAATATACTTTTGGTGGAAGAGGTTAGAGGCTCTGACAGGGATTATTATTCCTCAAAAAAACAAATAGCAATAATGCAAAAAAAATCACAACACTCAATAAATGAGCCTAAACACAAATGATTACACACTGATAATTTAATTTATAGACTCATTTATATGGATTCCTGTATGCAATCTGTTGGTTGTAACCCAATATCCAAATGCAGTACATCAAACTAATTTGTGAAATCATCTACTTGGCTTCCAACCAGGCAGGAAACATCGTACTATAATTGTGCTATGAAAGGTACTTATAGCATTAAAACCCTTAATTGTTCATAAATCAGCAGGGAAATTATTTCAAATCAATTAAAGTAAACCTATAATACTTATAAGTTCATTTTAGTTGTAACTTTGCTTTTAAAAGGTATAGTTTTTGACATTTTAATATTTTATATCTGTTGCACACAATGTTGTAAAGAAATGTAACCATCATGAAACAAAGCTCGGTTAAACTCAATTGACTAAATGTATAATGTATTGGTAAGTACACATGAGTTGCATATGTATGTTTAATATTAGAATTAGATATCAGTAGCCATAGATACATTAGGCCTGATTTATTAAACCTCTCAAGAGCTGGAATGGGTACCCTTTTATCAGTGAAGCTGGGTTATCCAGCAAACCTGGAATGGATTTCTTAAAGGTCATTTGATATTTGCAAATGTTTTGAATCCTGGACCAGATCCATTCCTGGTTTGCCGTATCACCCAGCTTTACTGATGAAAGTGTATCCTCTCCAGCCATAGAGAGCTTTAATAAATCGGGTCCATTTAGGGCTTTAGTTATAAAGCAGGGAATTTGACATTCCAACAAACAATCCCTGGTGGAGAATCAATTACTGCCATTGAAACACATAGATCTAGAGGATTCTCCATCAGGGAATATTTGAGGGAGATATTAGATTCCCTACTTTATAAATAGAGCCCTTGGTGTTAGTTAAAGTAAGAAAGATTCAACTTCTTTCCTGGTCGGAGTGACTACTTCAAATTTCCTGTAGTGTGACTGGAATGGGAAGTTAGCAGAAATCTCCCCCAAAAAGAACAGCAATATTTTGTCCAAAGCTAACTAACAGAAAAACATTTTAGCTGAAACCTAACATCTTTAAAGCAGAACTAAAGCTTCTCTTTGAAAAATTAGAGATCAGGGAGATCTTTATTGCAGAAAGGGGAAGATGATGTCCTCTCTAGAATATAACATATTAACCTACCTTTTTGTTGTTCTCTTTTGTCAAAAGCAGAAAGTTGGGATACCTGGCAGGTCTGGCCTTCCCCTGAGGACATAACTCCCACAATATGTCATCCTGGCCCAGCCGTTAAAGATGGCTGAAGACCTGACTTCAAGATCAGGTAAAGATGGCGGCACCCACGCTGGAGCAAAGACAGGTGAGGGCACATTAATAAAGGGTGATAAAGTAGTTAAGGTTTTTTTTTTATTACAGAAGAGACAACACCTGTCTGATCACACTTTTTTATAGTTCCTCTATATTTAGGGAGGCCACCCAAATTAAAAAAAAACATGGATGGTATAGGTTGGATTGGTGAATTGGTATAACATGGATTGGTGAATAGGCACGATTGCAACAGTATAGTACAAGAATCACTTGTGGTAACATCTTTTATCAAATTAACTGACACCACAAAAGGCAGGGCCCATTGCCCCCGGCCAATATCATAATCTCATATGGATACATTACAAAACCTTACTGCCCCTGCAAAGACTCCACAATGCAACATTTCCTGTCTGTTGATGAGTGAACATGCTACAATGGGGATTCTTCCTCTAAGAAAACATTCGAGATTGTATTCTCTAATCCTGTCCTGTTCAGCCGTCCACATTATATCCGTTTAGAAGGGGGGTGTCTCGCCCAACCTCAACTGTCAGTTCAATGTACATAATCCATGCTATCAGCCACCTGCAAACAGTACAGAAAGTTCCTAAGCTGTCATTATTCTTCATGTCATCGGGGGTTGTGTAGCAACTTCCAGAGACAAGAGGGGAGGATTAAGGAAAATAAAACAAATGACATTTTTCCAGAGGTATTCTTTAGAAAGGGAACATGTTATTATTTCACTACAATTAGACATGGAGCAGCCTGAGACAGAGGGAGAAGAGAAATGAGTTTGCACAGCCCTAGTAAATTGGATAGAAATTTTCTCCCTTTGTATTTCTGAAAAGTTTTCATTGTACTAAATATAGACCGGAAGCATTTGTTTGAAAAATCTTAGAAATTAAAAAGCCGTGACGTGGAATTTAGGGAATGACAAAAAAAAAATCAATTTCACACAAGGGCACAGTAAAATATTGAGAAAGATTTCCCTGTGATATAAAAAAAAAA
>NC_092864.1:38805824-38848686 GCF_032062135.1 Pyxicephalus adspersus | reverse complement strand
TATTTGTTTGTCTGTCTTCCAAGGGCACAGTATATATACTATATATATATATATATATATATATATATATATATATATTCAATATAAATCAATATTAATAAAAAAATTCACTGTGGCTACTTATGTAGTAAGTACATCAGCGCAAATAGTAGCTACACATTTATCTGGATAAATGGCCAGTTAAATGGTCTCAGCTTAACAGGCATGTATTGCGAAGAACATGTCACATCTGCATTTGAATATACAGGAGTGCATGCTATTATCAGTATACATGCTCTTTGCAATTTACATCTCCAGAGCAATGAAGACTCTGTAGGAAGACATGAGCCTCCCTTTATGTGTCCAGCATCCCCATAATGAAGCCATTGGGTATTTGCTGGGTGACCCTTTGCAGACCCCAGTAGTAGGGGTTAGGGAAGCTCATATATATATATATATATATATATATCACTAAACTCTAAAGGATCTTTAAAGTATCTCAACCCTGTAGACAAAAGTCCAAAGTCTTTGGACACAGGTCCTAAAAATTCCCTCCTGCCCTGCATGACAGCATTTAAACCTGGAAGCAGGTGTTCAGAGTGTGAAGGTGTGCAAATGCTTAGTGTTGCATTATGAGGAAAGTGTCACATGCTTTCCAATACCTGGAAGACCTTGCTCCTTACCCAGACACTATGCATTATTGAGCAGCAGACAGGAGTGGGAGAGGTAAGTGTCCATAGAAAAGGAGACAATATATTAAGCCAACTTGTTATATTCCCCTGAATGCACAAGTATAAATTCAGTTTAATATTTCTCTGACCTACTGGTTTCACAATTCACAGTCAATGACAAAGGCATAAAAATAGTTTATGTCCGCTGTGCTTAGGTACTGAGTTTGCTTTGCAGAGGAATTTCTTGTGAAATGTTGATCTGCGGCTGAATGTCTGGCAAGAGGCATCCTTTCCCTGTAAGACCCGAAAAATGTATTTTGTTTAGTCTGTCTTGGACATTTCCAATATTCCGTAACATAAAATCCCCAGACTGGGGATATACCGTTCTCTCATCTCACAGTCGCTGAACTGTGCACGTCCAATATGTTTTTAATATATATAAGAGGGAATTTGTTTAAAGCAGAGGTATTGCAGAATTCATATTGTGTAAAGTCAACTGACAGCAGAATTGTAGACCTAGGATATGAAATCTATTTATCTGCATGATTGTATGAAGGTTTTTGTGTTACAACATGGATATCATTTACTTTAGTTATTTTTTAATAACACGTCAGTAAATATATTTATCAGAATACCTTAAAGAGGAACTAAACTGGAAATTAAAAAAAAACTAACACACACCTTCAATTCTGCAGATCCCTCGATCGTGTTGGAGAAGCCCTCTATTGGGTCCCGGTCTGTCCTGGAATTCCCCTTCATCCTCCATGCCAGGTGGCGGTTACAGCCTTCTTCCTCCTTCTGGATACGTCACCCGATCTCGCACTGGGCAGGTGCGGCGATCAAGACAGAAGGGGCAGTTGATTCATTCTTTTTTTTTTAAAAAAGGGTTTTGCAGTTAAAAAAATATTATTTTTACTTTATATAAAAGGGTTGTCTATTCTTTATGTAAAGTAAAAATTAATAAAAAATGTGAGTTAAGGTCTGCTTTAATTTGACCTTGTATCAGCCTCTGACAAATCCTATACAGCAAAGTTAAGAATGGGGAAGGAGTAGCAGCACAAGGAGCCTATTCTATCACTCTTTTTTTGTTGGAAACGACCATGCAAAATTGTCTCCAGCGATGAAAATCCACTGTAATTGAGTACAGAACATCAAAATCTGCAATTGAGGCATGTTTTTATTGCAGAAAGGGACACACAATGTCCCTTCTGTAATAACTAATCTTACCTGCCTGATCGCTGCCCACCTGTCAAATTTCAGCAATTGTTTCAAGGATTACCTGGCAATCCCGGCTTCCTTTGCATGTTATAGGACTGGATGAAGTCCTACAAACCTCCTCGAAAGTTACGTTATCCTGGCCTAGCCAATCAAGACAGCCAAGGAAAAGAAGGGAGGATGGCAGTTCCCACAACAGAATTGGGCAAAGTGTGAATCCCTGTTTTGGATGTTTAGTTTTGTTTTAAGGCCTTGCTTGGAAATATTAGAATTTTTATTTTATTAGCTCTGGAAAACCAAATAATAAAAGTCTTCTCATTTGGGCATTAATTTAGATGTTTGCCTCCCAAGTCTTTAATTCCAGGAAGCCACAATTGCCCTCTTCCTGGCAGCTTTCAGTTGTGTTTTCCCAGCTTTGAGTCGGCGGATACAGCACTTACATTAATTCATGTTATACATCTACTTTTACCAAAGACCATTTTTATAAAGCCCATATTTTCCTTCAAGGCCACAGCGAGAACTGTATACATCTTTTCATTCCCTGGATTTAGTTTGTTGTAGTGAATGTGTGTGATCCACGGCTATTACAACCATGGACATAAAATGTGTGTAGGCTTAGCAAACACGAAGAGGAAGAACATTTTTGCTGCATAGACATGTTATTCCAAATAAAGCTGCCAAGATTTCAAAATGACCTCAATAATTTCCTTCTATTGCGTGGGCTCTAAGTGTGACAACCGCCTTTGTGGCCACATACGTAATGAAGAACTCCGTGACACAACACGTAGCTGTAAAAATATGCAGAACATGGCTTTTTACCTGTGTTTCATAAAACTGTGGGCATGTAGTAGTAATTAAAAGTTTTCAGCACTTTTTATAATATTTTTTATTTGTTTTATTCTTTATTTTCATATGTCCTTATCATGTCCAGTAGCAGGCAGGCTGCACTGAACTTTGGTTGTGCTGCTTATTTTCCATACATAAATGAGCTGGGCAACCTACCAGCATGTTTTTTGGATCAGTGGAAGAAAACCAGAGTGCACAGAGGAAACATTGCCATTGAGAGAATATGAAGATAGTGTCCTGGCCTGGGGTTTGAACCTGGAGCTTATTTTTTAATATTTGTATTCAGTAGCTTTTATGTAAAAAAAAAAACCTGATCCTGGAATGAAGATCATTGTTCTTGTTTCTCGGTGACAATGATCTAATAATTGTGGTTTAATATTTTCACTTTATCATGTGCGCCCCAAGTGAAGGGTACAGGTGACCATGGCCACCTTCAATAAGCCAGGCCAGAGCAGTGGTGTGCTCAAGAAGAGACAATGTCTAAAACAGAATTGCTAAAAAAAAGGCAGCAGCACAACAAAAAAAAAAATGAGTTATAGAAGAGAAACTAGTATCTTAAAAAACGGGTTCTTTATGACCAACATGCACATGAGGCAAACTAAATTACTAAATGTGATCAAATTAGGTTTAGTATGTATTTTACTATTTGGACAGCAAACTAGCTATTATGTAGAATTCAGTCTTCATCCAACAGTGAACTCCTTTTACCACCCACATTTAAAGCCAAAAGTGTCCCACAGATATCAGAAATGTAGAATCGCGTAAGCCTCATACAAGCATCAGACAGGGGTTTGTACAAACAAGTTTGATCAGAGCAGTCTATGGGAAAGGGAGGAGTGGTTTTGTTTGTTTTTGGATGAGACAATAGTGATCAGCTGGGAAAATCCATTCTGGCCAATCAACAAAGCAAACATTGGCATGGGGTATAAAGATATTCCCAGATCCCACCAGCCAGTGGATACTGTTTGGGTATTAGGCAACAGTTTAAAAGATATTTGTTCTGTTTAGGGAAATAAAAAACAACAGCTGGATGACAGAATAATATATAAGACTTGATAGGAATAAATATAAAGAATGTATATACATGTATACAATATGTTACTACTGATTGTACACCTAATGATGCGGTATTATACATTTTTTTATCTTATGGAAAATTGGTCCTTGCATTGCTTCCACGTCAAATTATGCATACCTCATAACTTTTTTACCTAAGAAAAAGGAACGCTTTTTAGCCTAAGTATGTAGGCAAAGGTTACCCCCTGGTATGGCACATTCCACAAAGAATTATTGCCTATAAAACTTTCCGGTAAGCCAAGCCAAGCACTTATTTTTACTTCTGAATTTCATATATATATATATATATATATATATATATATATATATATATATATTTATATTTATTAAATGCAATAACATAACATAGAGCTCTGCACTAAATCAGGTACAACCATTCATTATTACAAAACAACCACCGGTTTCTTTTATGTTTAATATACTACAAAAGCTCTTTTGCCAGTTTCAACTCCCTCTCTTATATTCTCTATCATTTTAAAGAAATAAAAACTCCAGCTGAGAAAGTCTAAATCCATTAAGACAGCCACAAAGGGTGTGTAAACCCAGGAACAAAAGCCCCATACACACCCTAAGTATTGATCAATAATGATCATTTTAGAAGTCGAATGAAAACTGTACAGGCAGGCTGCTTGGCAATTGCTAAGCAGCCTATTCTGTCCTATGGATAGGAAAATGGAAAGATAAGCAGGAGGTGCCCCACTGTGTCTTCTATGGGCAACTTGGTGACCTGGCCATATAGATTACTAAATTACACTGTAAACATATGTTCTGATGCCTAATATTTGCCCAAGTAAATTTTCAGTTTTGTTCTGTTTTAAGTTAAAACAAATAATGCTATAAGTTTGGGCTTCCGCTGACTTTTTTTGATTAGGAATAGAGCAAAGAACACTGACAGTAAAACAAATTAGACTTTTTTTTTCTGGTTCTGCAATCTTGATAGGGTGGGTCACATGGAAACAAAATATCTGTGTACAGGGAAACAATTAGTTATAAAGAACCATTGTAAGTGGTAAGCACAGCCCATATTGTGGTCCCTCGAGCAGTTAGCACATTGAAAATGCAGCCAATATATAAGTAAAAATCTTTTATCTGAAATAAGGTAAACAAATAAAATATGCACATAAAAATGAAATGCTATATTTTATGTTTAAAGATTGAAACATCTTCTTTGTGCACATTCATTGGTTCTGCTTTGCCTGAAATGATTTATCCTCAAACTTGATAAGCCACTTTTGGCAGGATAAATCAATAACATGGAGTCTCCATTGGCTGGCGAGAATGAGAGATGCATGCTAATTTTAAGCACTTGGCTTCCATAAAGATCTCCCAAGGGTACATTAATCCCCTAGCCTTGCTTTCATGCTCGTCGCTCTTGTTCCATATTAAAATGCTGAGGGATTTCTTATAGTTTTCCACATCCAGAATTTAAGAGCGTGAAAGACATACAAATCCTCGGCTATGGAATGCCTTTTCTGTACATAATTCTTCTATGCAGAGGCTTTTGTGGGGGTGCTTTTGTCTCTCAGGTTAACATTTGTTGGCTATTGCCTGCATGACTGAGAAGCGCTAAACAGTTAAGGCTTAAAGACAGCACTCTATAAAATAACTCTGCTCTAATATAGAATTCCTAGACTGTAGCTACTGACATTTCCAGACAGCTATGTTTAATGATTTTAATGTATGCCAAATGGAAAGTATTGGTGCACTAATATCTCCCTGAAGATTGGTGGCATACAGGCAACGGCACGGTAATTTATAGCTTAGATTGTTATAGAATCTAAAGTGGTCCTAAACTCACAAAGGGAAGATTTCCTATGGTTTAGAAAACAAGTTAATTGTGCCTAAGTAACACCCTGAAAAATATTCCTTTGTCTTGAATGTCCCGAAAAAAAAGCAGTGCACTTGCTGGTATAAAAGGGTGCCCAGGCATTCTTGTGCCTACTGATTTATAGCTGTAAATGCAGTATGGGATCCAAGTTTTAGCAGACTTAGCTTGAGATCTGGTGGTGCCACTACTCTGCTGGTGACTGTTCTTCTTGCTAAAAGCTTTGTCATAAGGAAGCAGAAGTTCCTTCTTTACCATGATGGCCACATCCACACAAGGCACACTTTAGGCAATACAGGTGATTTTTCCTTTAAAATGTATAAGTGATGTTTCTGTATTAGTGTTAAATCACCCATTTGTGAATCCCCAGTGGATGAAACATATGAAGCAGTCAACAAGTTGAAAAAATCACCCTTCACAAGGACAATTTAAGTAAATCAAGGGATAAGGGGGAAGGAGTAGTGACAGGGTATGAGACTACTGGTTCCTTCCCAGATGAATGAACCAGAGTCCCCCTGAGGCCTAGTAACAACAAGCAAAGGGTAACAACCAAAACACAAAGAGAAGTAAACTTGACTTCAATAGAAAATGGATGAGTAGGAATTCAAGAGAGAACCACACACCAGCTCTTCCACCTCTAAGCAGAGAATATCAACCGCATGACCTGAAGTGTAAGGCCAGGCTTAATAGAGGAATAGTAATGATAACAAGCTGCAGCTGGGACCAGAGGTGTGGTCATTACCAACAACAACACTGAAACAAGTTAAAACAAAGAGACTGTCGGATAACTTCACATGCAGCCAGCCTCTCAGATCTTCTAACCTCAGTCACGGGAGGGACCATGACAGGAACACAGGAGACACTGGGAGCAACAGGAGGTACAGGTGATGCAGGGATATCCACAGACAGAAAGGAACACTGGAACAGCACAGGGAAGTTGGCTGGGTACCAACAGACTGGACAACGAAGGGTTAACACAGGAGCTGGACACAGGAAACACTGGATTAAGCGACAGGTGTACAGGAACTAGATCACAGAACTATGGGCTCCACACTAGTGGAGACTTGTTGCACGAACACAGAGGCTGGGCCAGGGCTGATCAAAAGGGTATTTTCTGATTGGCCGGCAGATTGGAGGGAATTGATAAATCTTAGAAACAGAGGCACGCCCAGCGTCAGAACTGCCCTCATGCGCAGGAGAGAAATACCTGCGCTTTATTGAGGAACAGGTAAGTGTGACACTCACCACATCTACTTGCAGTTCTATCCAGATCCACATCCAGTACCTAGTCAGAAAGTCAGTAGCCAGCACAGACCCAACTTGAATTATTTCAGCACCTCAGCAGTGTCCTGATGATCTTTCGGATTTTCTATTGTATCCAGACCCAACACAGACACCATACCATTCCTCGTCGTGTTACACTCTGTCACTAATAATAGGGGGTTATAGACAGGAGGTGTAAAGGAAGCTCTCCCATCAAATCAGCCAGCTAAATGACACCTATAGGATTCCACCACTAGGACTAATAATGAAGGTAAAGGGTAAGGGTGTCTATTTATAAAGCAGTGAATCTGGCATTTACAGAAACGTTCCCTGGTGAAGAATCACTCACATTGAAACACATGGACCTGAAAGATTATCCATTTTGGAAAGTTTTCGTGAATGTCAGATTCAATGCTTTATAAATAGACTCCTAAATATTCTAAAGTCCAAGATATGGCGTAGGAGGGCCTATTGGACATATTGAAATAACACAAAATACAGGACACCTCCTATATCATTAAATGGTATTTTGTTTGCACTTATCAAATAGAGATAAAAAAAACACTGTCAATGGTGTATTTACCAGATTAGGTAGAAATAAGTTCATTGTAGGGGTTTGTATACACACTGTTCTGTGGACTACCCCTTCTAACCATTACCAAGGGAATGCTTTACCATGATGTTTGTCATGTCTGTCACCAACCCTAACCATTCCATACTCTATCTATAGGTCTGAATGATTAGGGCCACCTAAAGAAGTATGCTGATGGAATCTGTCTGTTCTATTGGATCAATATACTATGGACTTCTAAATCTAAGATATATTTGTTTAGCCACAGTAGCAGAAGTGATGTTTGAGAAGAAGCTATTATTATTACCGTACCATGGTGGTCCAAATATTATTGTTTGGAGTTGCTTTGCTACTTTAGGGTCTGGTCATTAGTTTCCATTATTGGGTCAAGTATGAATTTGGCATTTATATCATGTTTTTGAATGTGAGAGTTAGAGCTGAAATAGATATTTCAACATAATATTGATCAAAAACACACTAACATATCCACCAAGGAATGGCCCAGAAAGAGGAAATAATGGTTTATGAAAGGGCCTAGTTGAAGCCCTAATTTGAAGTTAATGGAAATGTTGGGGGCCGGGGGATGGGGGTGGTTGAGGCTGGCATGTCTTGCAAGGAAATCCACAAAAATTTTGCAAAAAGTTACCATCAGACGCAGGTGGAGAATTATCCAATATACCTACAAGGAGTAATTTCTGGAAAAGCAGGCTATACCAGTTGTTGTGCCCAAGGATGTACCATTAGGTTTTCCATCATATCTATTACCATGTTGATAGCTATTGGTTTTCCCTGGTTTGTTTATCCTACCAATAAAGTTATCTGTAATTGTTATTGCATATTATTACCACTCGTACCTGCAAAATGAAATATCAAACTATGCTTACAATGGACGTGGATGCCCTAGCTACTGAAAGAAAAATGGCAGAGCAGGGGCGAATAAACCTTTTACCTGCAACATTATTTGGAAAGGTTGGGAAGGGTTTATACATTACAGCCCTGTTGAATAAACAAGGGTTGATGCTTCATGTGAAAATAAATCCATGCTAACAGAAAGAAGTCGCAGCTTTACAGCATGGAGGTACTTTTTACACATACTGATTAATCACTGCTGTATTTTCAGTGTATTTTTGGCTAGTGGCCCTCTTTAATTTGGGAGGGTACATTTATATCTCAGGAAACATGACTAGAGAAAAAACTTTAACTTCAAAAAAGCAAGCAGAAAGTTTGACTTTCTTCTGTTTTTCTTCTGTGCTGGCAGTCTGTTCTGAATGGCAGCCAAAGAAAACAGTATTGTGTCCTGTGATGTCTGAGCTCTTTACACCATGTGACTTGGGACTTATTGACACAACTGCAACAACAGAATTTCATTTTCTAGCGGAAGAGTTTATGTGCTGAAGAGCGCCATTCATAAACATTTGGACGATTGGGTCCACTAACAATACAGATCCATGATTGTGAGCATTTCAAAGTATTACATTCATGAAATGCTAATAGAAAACATTCTCTTTTCTTCCCTCAAGTTCTATTCTTACTTTCACACATTTTTAGGAGACAGGCAGAGATAGGATAGAGGAAGTAGCCTTTTATAAACAGAGAATAGCTGAATTTGTTAAAAGAGAAATCCAGGCAGATGGAGAAATGTCTTTCTGGCCCATTGCTTTATTCACTTGCAATTTCCTTATCACTAGTTTTCTTTGCAATATTATTCATGACACTAAAAATTGTTTATATTTTTTATGTTGGTTATCCAATAGATGAAAAGAAAAAAAGCCTTGATCAAGTTTCAATGGACTAAGGAATGGTTTCAATGGTTAAGGAATATGCTTGGAATTACAAGCATTTTGATCATTTGGTGTTTTAGTCTCATCAATTATCTAATCAATTATTATGTGATCAAAATAATTTCATAATGTAATACTAGATTTAGTTTTATAGTTGGGATATTTATCCTTCCAGTGAGTGAATAGAAAAACAGAAAATGTTCTATAGCCTAAAGTAGAACTAAAGTCCCACTTTGTTCTTTGGTGATTTTTGCAGAAAGAGACAAGCAAATGTAAGAAGATAAACAACCACGCTATAATCTTAGGCACGACTTTTTGGTTTTCCAAGTTAGAAATTCAAAAGTAAAGTGAAATTATAAAAAAATTAAGAAAAACACCACTTACCTTTGTTTCCACTAAGCCCCCGATCCCTCAATATCTGGCTCTTATTCAGGTTCACAACGTCTTTGAATCCTGCTTTGTCCCGATGTAGAGGAAGCACCCGGCACCGACATCTTTTTCCTTCTTCTACTTTCTTTTGGCTACACCAATAGATCTCTCACTGAGCAGGTGGTAAAGACAGAAAGGGGCGGGAGACTAGCATAATTTTACTCTATATAAAAGGGTTACCTACCCTTTTATATAAAGAAAAACATTTTGCTTTAGGATGTTTTGGTAAGTGGCTGCTACTATGGGGTGAAAGTCAACAATTTCTGTGTGCCAATCTCAAGTACTTTTAAAATACCTGCCTGCCAGGTGATTAATCTATACTTTTCCTGTCCTACAAAAAACACAGGGAAGAAACTAGGATTTCCTATATTACCGAAAACAAAATCCATAAAGGAGGAATCGTAAGCATTGGATTCCTCAAACAAAACTACGTAATGCTGCTCCTGTTACAATTCATGCCATGTGTGCCTGATTTGCTGATCAAGATAATGTAATGTTTTACAATTAGGATGTTGGTTAAGAGTTCCTCAGCATGAAGTGAGGTCCTAGGCATGAAGAAAGGTCCTGGAGGTCCTGGGATCACCTCCAGTGGTCCTAGGATGAAAGTTTGGGCACTAGCACAGCTATCCAGAAATAGCCACGCGTAGAACATCACATTTAGGTCTGTATTAGAAGTCAGAATGGGGTAAGAGCCCACCAATGGGCCGAATAGGCCTTATGTGTTGACCCGTGAGATGGTTGGGGGAAAAGCTAGCCCCTGTCTGCTGTGGTTTAGGCATCAAACCTTCCAGTTTTGAGAGTTTGCAGAAGGCTGCAAAGCATAGCCTAAAGAACTGGCTGAATTTGCAGCATGGAATTTCCCAGTGGGGTCTCTGAGGATGTAACTGAATGTGTAATAATTTTCCCTTCATTTTACATATGGCCCTCTTAGTTTTACATGGGCGTTTACCATTACTGAGAAGGGGGCTTACATACATCCTGACCTCTACTCAGCCATCACAAGAAAATATGCTGCAGCACTTGCAAAGTTCATGCCTTGAAACTTTTAAAACTATGTCTGAAATATAAAATATACATCATTTTACTTTCATGTGAAACAAAACCTTCCCCAAATATTTAGATGTATTACGGAGACACGCCTGAAAATTCCAAGAACATTCCACATACATTCCACATATTCCGCAAAATGATTTTGTGCCAAGCAGTAAAAGTGCAGAATCTTCAATTTCTTTATGAATTTAGGTCCTTCTCAGTAAGAGTTCTGTTTTAATAAGCTGAAGTTCCATGCGCAGATTGACTTCAAGCTAATGATAATTGCCCTGCTCTTGTTAAGATCAGCAAAGCTGTGTGAGATATAAGGAGTAATACCTGGAAACAGAGGGTGGTCAGCAAAGTCATATTCATTTAAATAATGAATTTACTAAAAAATAAAGAAGCTGTGTTTTTGTTTCAAGAACACAATTTAATCTGTAATATGCAAAGAGAATAGCTTTTTCAATGTATTTGTTTTTTGATACAAGGTTTGTAAGAAAAATAATGTTGCTTCATTTTTTAGGGTGTTTTGCTTTGTAGTGGACCCCCACCCACACTTCATTTAGGTCATATATGTCAAAGCTGGCTTCAGACATTTTCCTAAGGTGGGGTATTGGAACTTTAATAGGTTGGCAGCGGCGGAACCGATTTGGGACACCCTCATCAAACTGACTTGAAGCACACTTTGCATCTCTATATGTCCATCTCTGTCACCTTGCCACCAAACGTCATTGGCATTAGTTTATTTTTTCCTTAAAAAGTGTTTGCTATAGCATTTTATCATATCACTCAGAGAAGCCATAGCATAAAGCAGATGCATGTCTGTGATGGGGAAGGTTGAGTTTCGGACAGTTTCGGAACTAGTCCACTTGGGGAGCAATTAAAGGCAATCATGGGCTTGACATTGATATTCCTTGACTTTATTCCCAGACACAACACTAATTATATTAATGCTAACCCTAACAGAAGAAGCGAAACTAACCCCCAATTCCAGACCCTAATACTTCCTTCTAGTTTAATCTATAAAACCGAGGGTCATATCATTTCAGACTCAGATTAGAAGCAGGAGGTCCTGCACCATAGGCAATCTGGGCTCTTGCATATCGCCAATCTATCATTTGCACCTTTCTTTAAAGAGACCCAGTCGTCAACTTAGAAAAATTGCAAGTGAACATAGAGAAAAATAAAGCATTTTTATTGCTGACTTACAGCATTTTCTTTTAATATGCAGTTTTTATTGACTTGCAACATACTTTTAAATATTCTAGCACATTTGACACCTTTAGAAGAGTCAAGTCTATGCCAAAGCCCCCTTCCTAAATGTCCTTTTCTGGAGACCATTCCTATAGAGTGTCAACTGACTGATCACTCTGAATCTGATAGGGCTGTTGGCATTAAATCCAGGATGGCAGTCTAAAGCTATGTACACAAGTCCAATGGTTCTCGCCCGATAATCAGCTCGGGGCCAATATCGGACGAGAATCTGGTGTGTGTACAGCGCCCATCCTGGCGGATCCACGGACGACGAACGACGAACAATCCTAATGCAAGGGAAGGGGGGGAGCGCGCAGCGGGGCGCTCCATCGTTCTCCCCCTCTCCTCTCTATAGAGCAGAACGGTGCTGTATGTACAGCACTCGTTCATGCATTGTGCAGTGCTTGATTGTTGGAAAGGATGGTGGAAGGTCCTTTCCAACGACAATAATTGCACGTGTGTATGCAGCTTTAGATCTTTTGGATATCTACAGAAATGAAGCTTTTACATGAAACTTGATTGCCTAAAATAATTTGATATTTATATATTTTAATGGGCAGATTATTAATAAAACAACGATCCCAAGTAAAAACAGAGTCTTATATCAGATAAGATTCATGGGTTTAGTGATGCCTTCTTAATGTCTAACGGGATGGGTTACCCACCAAGCTCTATTATCAAGTTGAAGTAAAACAAAAAAATAGGTCACTGATCTGAAAGTGCCATCTGAGAGATTTGTCTGCATTAAAAGACTGATACACAAAGTGATAAATCTTTTGACAAGTAGGGAAGTTCAAATACACGTAATTAGTTGTTTTCCTGAAGTTTTCTAAGAAAGAATTACACATAAAGCTGATAGTTGTCATTTTGCAACGAATTGTTGTCATCAGTATCTTTCCCAAGTGCATTCATAAAAAGCCTAATGCTGGTACCTTTATTTTTTCCTGCTTTTCCTGTAGGGCTGAGGTCACATTTTAACCCCCCAGCCACCACCCCCTCAATCACAAGATACCTGCAAGCTGAGCAGTCATCCATTAGGGATATTCTTTTAGATCAGCTGCCAGCACAATGACAGCCTTGCGTTTCCCCTGGGAATACCTCCAATCTTTCCATCACAGTGATTTTTAGAGAAAATCTTTTACCGCAAAACAAATGATTTTCTGCAAGTTTTTTTCTTTGGGTCTTTCAGGCCTTGACAGGTTACTTTCAATAGGCCACTGTCATGTCAGGCTGTCTTACATTGTCTCACAATGCCTCCTGCCAACCTGAAGTAATATACAATGGCAGAGAATGATGGGTCCTTTATGGGGCAAAATTAAATGTAAAATACAGCATGTTGTCCATTTTGCTGCCGGATGAAACATAAATGTACGCAGTCATTGTACAAGCATTGCATTGCATTTCATATTTCCGCTTGGCCGAGTCACGCAGGCTTATTCGATAAAGCAAAAAGAAAGTGCGGTGGCAAATAAAATGCAATCAAAATTCATTGTTCGCTAGGCTAACCTCAGTAAAGGAAATCTTGGTTACACTGAAGGGTTTATAAAGGGTTCTCAAAGCATTAAAGTATTAGAACAGAATAGGTCTGCTGTACAGTTCCTGGGATCCTGACTTCCTATTTCTATTTTCCTGATAGCAACAATGAGGAAAGATGAGGGATCATGTGGCAGGGTGACAACAAAGGGGAACATTAGGGAGAAGGTGGTCCCCCGTTACAAGTGTTTACCAATAAAAAAGCCCTCATGGCAAGATCAACAGGTATTCTTTTAATGTAAGCTGTATTATTAAAATGATTTAAACCTTTAAATATACAGTACCAAATATTATTATTATTGTTATTATTATTTTTAATAAGCAGAATTTATATAACGCCAACATATTACGCAGCGCTGAAACATGTGAAACATGAGATTTATTAATTAATATCAGATTTACTTGATTATTGTTAATATGGCAAATTTATTAGTTAGTTAAAAAAAACTTTTTTTTTCATAGTTTAGTTTATGCAAATAAATGTACAAAACGATTGACAATGTTTGTTGCCACAATAGACAATTTTTTGGCACTGCTTCCCTCTAGCCTGGTAAACTCAGTGGTTTTTAAACTTCTCCAAGACTAGAGAAGATAGACTATTACAGCCAAGATAGACAGTCTTAAGCCTAGAGCACGGAAACATATTCACAGCCAATTTTGCCAAACATTCCAAACAATTATGGATTGGTTGGGAGTCCCAAAGTTCTCCACCTATGTGTTTATGATAGAAAGCAACTGGAATTCCAATTAAATTGTCCTCAATCATCCATACAAACAATATGACTTGTATTCCTTTGATCAATGTCATACAAAATGTCCGATCTACCTACAACTGAATCCAAAAAATCACTTGAAAGTGAAAAGTTTCCTTAATCAAACAATTTACTCGCTAGAGAACCAACTTCTTGTAGAATATGGAAACTGTTATCCAAATCTGCTAGCAGTTTGGTTCTGGGTGTGCCGATCCAGTTTACTAGTCCACCAATGAAATGCAAAGACTGTGTAGGAATGTCAACAATGCACAGTATTGGGCATCAGGGTGGTAGTCTAAAACATGGATGTACCGGGGCCCCATAGGAAAACCATTAGGAGCTCCACTGCCTCTTTAAACTCCATCTCATAAAAGCATAAAAGAAGTGGGCCAGGGCCCATAGCAGTCACATGATCCGCTATAGTTGCATTAGAATGTTTTATTATAAAGGAAAACATTACAATTTCAAAGTCATTATGGTTAGTGTCATTTCTATCTGGTTTCAATAATTATGATTCACACAATGAAAGCGTGCAGCAAAGAAAAACCTAAAAGAGTTAGGACCCCTCATCTATATTCTAGTTATGTCATTAACTCAGGGGGTTGATTTACCAAAGTAATATAGGCTATTTACATAGAAAAGTGAATTATCCCCTTTGAAGGCATGCATCACTTTCCTTAGTAACTGTTTTGCTAACTTCAACCATCCAATCATGTGCCGATTAAAACATTTTCTTGCCCCTGCCCCACCTTCGGTTAAAAACTGGCTCCTTAGGGTGCAAGAGATATACTTAATGGAAGAATCCCGATCCATCTCCCTTGACAAAGCGGACAAATTTACAGAAATGTGGGGTCCCTAGGTACATTTTTTCTACTCTGATAAGTATAAACGATTAGTCCATAATTAAAACTGAGTTTCTCTCCCTGATTTTGTGATTTTGTGCTTTTGAGATGATGAGGTCAAACTAGTGAGAAGTCACGGTTGTTACTAACTGTACCAAATGTTATAGACCCACTTGGTCGTTACCCAATTTGTTGATTGTTATTATTGTTGTTTTTCCTGTATGTACTATTTTTTTCTGTACTACATGATTGTATGCTGGTATGTTTATGTTCATGTTTTTGTTTTCTCCTCTTTATCAATAAAACTTGAAGTGTGGAAAAAAAACATTTTTTGGCACATGACTGGGTATGCTTTGTAAAGTGAATTTACGTGCATTTAGTGAATGCGGTCACTAAGCTAAGTGAGATATACATTTCAAGAGGATAACTCACCTTAAGTGAACAGCCAAAAGACCTTTAGTAAACCACCCTAATGTCTCAATGTATTGACGCCAGATCATTATCCTAATAGTCAGGCACTCAATATTCTTAAAATAATCATGTCAGAATGTATATATTTCTCTTTACAGGTTTTCTGTTAATTTCTTTTGTTGTATGAACCGCCCCTTGCAGTAATGAGATCCTCAAAAGGTGATCAATATCTATTTAGACAAGGTCAGCTGTAAGCATGGTACATAATACAAGTGGTAATGTTACTCAATACTTTGGAGAGTTCTTGTATGTATGTACCATTGCAAAACATGCAAGAAATATTCCAGTCCTGCAAGAAGCTTCTGTTTGTGAAAATCACATCAAGCTTAAATGGAAGCCAGGCACAATAACAACAATAATCTGTGTATTCCAAAGGTGAGTACATGAACCAAGATCTGCTGGAAAACAAGTGAAATGGTAGATCTAAGTAACATCAGGTAAATGTACCCATCTATGGCCAAGGAATTCCCCAACCTTGGTCATTTATGTAGGACCCTGCTGTCCTGAAGCTCTTGAGAGGCTCTACAAGAGAATTGAGAAGATTCTCAGCAACTTGCAGAGTAGACATTGGCTAAATATTCAAGTATCTTCAGAGCCTTTCAAAGCTCATTCATTTTTGCTGGAAATGATCTTTCCAATGACAAAAAACTAAAAAATGGATGAATAAGCACATAGCATCATTCTGTTTTATGGAGAGGGGGGGGGGGGCTGTGCTCACTTCCCTTGATTTGTATAGTGGTTTTTGACCATTGGTTGTTCATGGATCTGTCCTAATGGATCCATGAACTACATTGAAAGACCTCTGTATACATCAGATTCTCCCTCACGACAAACCCAACCATTCAAATTTTAATGCCTGCCACTTCTGTTATGGTTGTTCATCATCTGTCATTTATAGATTTGTCAAGACGGATCCATGAACAATGTCGAGTGGCCTCTGTACACATGTCAGATTCAGTTGGCAGAGAAATCCCCTAAACTCCAAATCTTTCGCCTCTGTTTAATCTGCAGATAGAGCTAACATAACTGGTTCTCTTTATCTGCAAATATATATATCACCCACATTTCCATCTGCTGGTGAGTTCTGGTAATGCAGCACACCACAAAACAAAGTCATAAGAGAACCATCAAGCCTAAATGATCCAAAGCACTGCCCACATCATTAGGTGGCTGACAAAGATAACTACAATAGCACAAAAAGATTTGAAAAAGTCAGATTTTCAGATATATTACAAATCTTTTTCCAAGTTATGAAAGTGATTCTATTCAAATCTCTAAAAAATTTATCTTAGCGATAATGTTTATCCTCTTATCAAAACTCAATTTAGGCTCTCATCTATAATCTTTTCCCTTTCTCTTTTCTCTAAACAAATAGAAGAGATTATTCAACATTTTCTCTGCTTGGAAATCACAGCTTATTCAGCCGTCCAAATAATTGAATGCTTTTAAAACATTGCTGGAATTGATTAGGATGTTCAGCGGTGTATTTGCTTCACAGCCTTATTTTCTGATAAATGTGAGATAATTACATTTCCGACAAGCTCCCTCGAGATGAACGTGATGGTGTGCAGGAATCTTCCCTTGTCTTTCTCATACACTCAGGCCAAATTGCGTGTTGGTAACCTTTTCTGAAATGTCAGTGGCGCCAGCAGTTATCAGGGACTAGAATAGGTCACCTGGAATTAGGTTCTCATCATTCCTTGTGTATTCAGTTCGCATTTACACAATGATGCTGAAATAAATGTGATATAGAAAAGTTTTGTTTTAAAATATCACACTGGTAAATAAATTAGGGCGGAACTAAACCCTGCGTATGCTTACCTCTCCCCTCTTCTACTATAATTTTCTATAATTTTCTCTCTTCTTCTCTTCTACATTTCAATCTCGTTTGGCCTGGCTGGGATGACAAAACTCTCACGCAGGTGCAAGGCCTTCATTCAGTCTCGACACCCGCAAGGGAAGTCGGGATTGCTGGGTATCTCGGGCAACAAATGCTGAGGTGAGCATGTGCATTTTGACAGATGGGTGGTGATCAGGCTGGTAAGAATATTTATTTCAGAGGAAACATTGCCTGTCCTTCTCTGCAATAAGAACTTGCCTGATGTCAATTTATTAAAGTTTACTTCCGCTTTAATGCACAAAACAGCCAAAACGTTGTAAATGTCTAACTATTACACCTACGCTATACCTAAAAATAATCTGACTTGGGTATTCCAGCTATGCCTGTAGACCAACATAAAGCCCACAAGACCCGAAGGTCCTTAAGACAAGTGTATTGTTTCAGTAGCATTGCCTAGATCATCCACCATTGCTCTGACACATTTCGCACCTCCAGGGACTACAAGCCAAACTAAATCTAAAATTAAACAGGACAATTAGAAATAGTAATCCGATTGATGAGTGCATGCAAACAGTGTATAGAAGCAAAGTGGTGGACAGAATACCCGTGTCATGGGCCAAATGTGCTTGCCTATCTCTACATTAGGTCGGTAGGTGGAGCAATTATTTTGACCCCTAAATTATGAAGAACAATAGACACCAAACTACCTTTCCTAGTATTTCTGAATTATAGTAGAAATTGTGTCAACGTGAAGGATGGGGGGACTTATGGTTTAGTAGATGATGACCAGTTGTGGGACAGTTGACAGTATTATTAATAATTATAAACATTATTAAACAGTATTTATATAGCACTTTCGCAGCGCTGAACATTAAATAGGGGTAGCAAATGACAGACAGATACAGAAGGAGAGGATCCTGCCCAGAGGAGCTTACAATCTAAGAGAAGGGGGAAGTAGAACACAATGGGAGAAAACTATAAACTTATGACAATAACAGAAAACTAAAAGGTATGAGGGTTCCTAAGTTTGTATAGATAGGTGCACAGCTATAAACATGCATGGCTGCACAGTGGGGTTATTGGCTATTTTTAGGTATTACGTATAGTTTACACTGCTCTAAAAATTTGAATTTGGCTTTGGTTTGGTTTTTAATCATAGAATTCAACATTACTGCATATAGGCCCTGAATGATAGTGAAGTTCTATTCTAACTCAAAATTATTAGAGGTACTGCTGTTTTGTGCATTGACAATTGCTATGTAGACCCATTAAAATAAATGGTAAAGACCACAAACGCTCTGCAGCATTCCAGTCTTGCAGCACAGGGGTCCCAGATTTAAATTTCAGCCAGGACACTATCTTCATGAAGTTTGTATATTTTCTTTTGTTTGTGCGGGTTTCCTTCCACATTCCAGAAACATATTAGTAGGTTAAGTTCACCACCCCTAATTTGGCCCTGGGCTATGTTGGGTATATAGGACTATATCTCAGAAAAATACCTAGCCCTAATGTCTTTCCTTAATTTTACATAATGAAAGTATCTAAAAAATGCATAAAATCATTCAGTAACGCATGTCAAAAATACAACTTAAGGTGCGTACACACTTCCAATTTTTATCGTTCCAATCGAACGACGAACGATCGATTGGGCAAAAAATCGTTCGTAAAAAAGTAACCAACGACGCCGACGAACGAGGAAAGTCGCTGGAAACGAACGACCAGACCGACGGATCGGATTGGGCGACGATCGTTGAACATCGTTCGTGTGTACGGTCGTTCGTTGATCGTCCATGTTCTGGGCATGCGTGATGAACGAACGTCCGTTCACTTTCCTGTCGTGCATATAGTTCCTCTATCGCTCAAACGATCGTATCTATTGTGTGTACAATATCTACGAACGATCGTGTCGTTAACTCTATGTGCAGGATCGGTGCTATACGATCGTTTATTATTTATCGTGCATGAACGTTCGTCGTTCGTTTTCCAACGATAATAATTGGAAGTGTGTATGTAGCTTTACACCATATGTAGATAAATTATCTGTCCTGCAAACTAGTAATCCCTGATTCCTCTAAATAGAATGGATGCTTAAGGGACATCTGTTTGTAGTTCAATACTGCAGCCTTCTAATTTACCAGCTAATGTACTTAAATAATTAAGCAGTGAACAGACAGATACAATACAAGGGATAATGGCGAGGAATGTTTTCCAAGATTAAACTAATAAAATTGTCTGGAATGTGGAAACATCTCAGCCAATAGATAAGATTAACTCCAAGAGATGTATTTTATAGCCCTTTGAAGGCCCATCACAGCCATGTGGAAAATAAAAATTGTGCTGTTTATCATATAAACAACACAATAAAAATTGCCGGCAGAATTAACTGACATTTTAGCTGGTCTCATAATTTTCATTAATGTGCCGCTTATGTTTGAAAACTGAACAGTTAGCAATGAAGCAAAATCAAAAGTACTGGGGGAACCAATCTTGTTAGATGACCCTATGTTTATGAGAAGTGAGATGGCAAGTTTGTGAGGTCTTATGGGCTAGTAAATGTTAGATATAAAGACGCTCAATGATATCCAGCGAAGAATCTACACTTAAGTGGACATCCCTCCAAAATATTGAGTTCAGGTTTATCGGTGAAGAGTCTTCCTTATGCTACAGGATACAGGACTGGGATTCCAATTTGGTGAAGGCCCTTTTTGTTCCACCATGACTGTGCCCTTGTAGACAAAGCCAACTCCACACAACTCCAAAAATACATGTTTTTTTAGGTTTGTGTGGAGGAACTTAAGTGGCCCTATGAGCCCTGACTTCAATCACACAGAATAGCTTTGGGGTTGATTGGAGCAAAGATTGTGAACCCGGTCTACCAACTTCAGTATCTAACCTTTAAAATACTCCTTTGGCCTAATGGACACTAATTCCTGCAGACATAATTCACAAGAAGTTGTCCAGAAGATTGAAGGCTTGTTATAATAGAAAGTAGGAACCAATCTCATTATAACAATCATGGTTTTGGAATGGGATGTCCAACAAGCTTAAAATAAGGGCCATGGTCAAGCATCCACACATGTTTGACCATATAGTGTAATAGGGTTTAAAAGAGAAGGGCTGGTTACTTTTGGTAAAACTGCAATGTCTATAAATTTTTTTATATATTATTCAATTGTTATTTTTTTTTGGTTTTACAAATATGTTGTCTCATTGGCCAGTGTTGCTTAAAATAAAGGAGAAGAAAAAGGTAACATTTTGAGGTGCCACCTAAACAAAAATAGCAGGGGAATCTTACAATGGGAACATCTGTTTTGGCGATAAATTTAATTGATCTCTATTAGGAGATTAAACACATTTTGTAGAGTTTTACTTCTGCTTATGGTGTCTACCCTGAGCCCCTAGTGCTGCAAAGGTAAGTGTGCTTGCCACTGAGCCCCTAGTGCTGCAAAAGTAAGAGTACTAGCCACTGAGCCCCTAGTGCTGCTAAGGTAAGAGTGCTTGCCACTAAGCCCCTAGTGCGGCAAAGCTAAGAGTGTTTGCCACTGAGACCCTAGTGCTGTGAGGGTAAGAGTGCTAGCCAATGAGCCCCTAGCATTGAGAAAGCAACAGTACTTGCCTGCCCTGTTTTCTCTCTCTAAGGCTATCCATTTACATGAAAAATTTGTTACCAAAGCAAACTGATTTTGATTGAACCCTAATATGAACTGTTCATAAATAATCAAATAAATGGTATATTCACTAGCTGATATAAAACTATTTGTGATGCATTCTTTATTTTCAATAATAATAATCAACAAGCATCTCATGGCTGGGAATACCAGTTGTTATGGGAAATACGACAATGTATTATAGCTGCGCATATTGAGCCTTTTGTCTTCAGAGTTCAGTAACAAAGCCTACAAGCCCCAACAGCAACCCATCCATGACGGAATTGCTAAAAAAAAAGTCTGTCTCTATAATATCACATCCCAGCCATAAAGTTCCTTGTAATTATTACAATTCTCCTAGTTTAATCTATGAAATAATTAAAAGACAACATATTTTTAGATTGCTAAATTAATTATAGCTACTCCATTGTTTTACAGGGAACTGGGGTAGCCAGGGAGATAGCATACTGAATATGCCTATCTAATCAGGTTGCTGTAATCTAATTAAATTAATTCCCAGCTGCACTGTAAAGTCTCCAGGCAATCACTTAACAAGCAAATTAATTTCCAAAGTTTTTTAACAACTTTAGCCACTCAAGTAATCAGTGTGGTAAGGCGCAGTACTGTAACAGCTCCATTAAAGTGACACTTTTTTTCTTGAAGGTTAAATGTGCTTTTTTGGCACCCATCCTAAGGTTCTGTGAAAATGTCAATTAACACGTCAAGCAGTCAAGTTTTTTTCTCTAGAATACACTCCGAGATATTCCCTGCTCATCTTCTAATTGTGAACTGCTGGACCAGCTTTGCAAAAACTCAAGAAAGAAATCTGATTTGCTCATCACAACTGATCAGATTTGGAATATTGTATTTAAAGTTTAACTTCAGTCATTAAAACATGACAGGATAAAGATCAATTTGTTAATAAAAAAAAACAACAAAAAAAAACACCTTTTTATTTTGGAAAAGTAATCTTGAATCCTTTAAGGGCAGCATCATTTATCTCACTTCCTCTAAACCCAGGCTATCACCGGGCCACTTCTGCCAGCAATTGGATGGTGAAATGGGAAGCAGCACAGGGATCTGCTCATTGTTCTGTCAAACTGATTTCGGCTCATATTAGCACATTCCATGTCGGGCTCATATCAATTGATTGCCTATATATATGTCCACTGGTAGGCTATGGTATATAACAGTTTTGTTTATAGGTTAGTATACATAGGAATCTAAGATCAGTGCTCTTTTTTCCTTTTGTGTTTTTATACAATGAGCCTGGAATAGAACTAGACCAGGATGAAAACATTTGCCAGCTAACAGCAAACGTTTTTTAAGAAATCCATTCCCGGTTTGGTGGATCACCCAGGTTCACCCATGATAGTCCATCTTCTCCAGTGCTGCAGAGCTTTAATAAATCAGGCCCAATAGTTCAGGGGGGCCTTTGAAAATACTCTTTTACGTTACCCTGAACAAACAAGGTACCAGATTCTCCTTAATGAAGAACTTTCACAATTTATGCTATGCATACCATAAAATCTCTCATATGCAGTACTTTACTTCAACACATGGTAAAATGTTTAGCAGATCCAGAGATAAAGGCTGAGGAATTTACATGGAAGACTTGAAAACTTGATCTTGGACCTTCTCCTCCTAAGCCACAGATTTCAGCCAACTATCACATTAATTGATCATGAAATGAAAAGAATAAAAACTTCAAATGGTTAAAGCTTTGGATTTACTGACATGTGGTTTTCATTTATGGCAACGTCTGCATTTGCCTTTTTTTCTTCATATCTCCAGTTTTGATTTTGTTCAGGGCTTATGACATAAATATTATAAATATTTTTTATATAGCCAGGACACTATCACGGGTTTTCTCTGGGTACTCTGGTTACCTTTGGCATTCCAAAAACATGCATTTATGTTAATTGGCTTCCCCCAAATTACCCATAGATTGTGTTAATGACATATGACCTTGGTAGAGACATTAGTAAGTTGCTTTGAGGTACAGCTAGTGACTGTAGACTGTAGACTTTGTAAAGAGCTGTGTAATATGTCAGCGCTATATAAATACTGGATAATAATAATGGTGGTGCTAGAAAACAGTGGACAAAATCTGGCAAACTATAAAATGCCAAATATTGCCACTTTATAGTTTACCAAATTGTGGTAACTGCTTTAAAAGTTGTATAATGCAATACACTGCATTGGAGACCAGTGGTGTTTGTTTCAAACTCCCTAATATCAGCAGTTGCAGCGACTAACACTTTTTAAGGACGCAATGGTTATATCAATTGTACCAAAAGAACCCGTCATTTATTTGATTCAGGTGAAAGGAGCTTGTGAAATAAATATAGTTAATTTCACCACAGCAATCAATTACTGGATTTCCACTGTAAAAAATATCTACATATATACAAATTCAGTGTTCTAAAAATGTATTTATCAGGGATGTGGCCATGTTAAGAATGACAGGTTGGATATTCTAACATTAATATAAAAATGATGATCAGAAAAAAAACAATGAACAAAGATGTTTTCTGTTGTGTCTATCTGTTATCAGTTGTCTACTTCTTTATAAAAAGGCCGCTATAATTTTCCAAGTTAGGAAAAAACAACAAAAGCAACACAAACATTCAAAACAAATATAAAATGTGCTTAAAACATCAACTTTGAATGAAAACCATCACAGGTTGCTGTAAACATTTTGACTCTTGTTTGTTTTTATTTATGTTCATCAAACATTTTGACTCAACAAAATCCAACAGATGTAGGATTATTTTATTGTCAACATTTTTCATTTAGCCAAACCACCAGACAGGATTCGTTCTATTTTTTAAAAAAATCTGACTTGACACAACCACCAGACATTACATTTTTTTTACTTTAAACTGGCCAAACAAAACAGCCAGGTATTCATTTTATCTTTGTCATCAAATTGTTGGCTTAACAAAACCACAGTTTGTTTTCAGTTACCGAAAATGAGGTCTGAAGCTATTTAAATACATCAACAGATTTCCCATCTCTATAATTTAAAGATAGTTTTTTTCTTTTGTTTTGTTTCTATTGTATATATTTTCTTGTATCTTTTGCTAAAATCAAAACAATATAAAATGATACAATAAAAGGACAACTTAAGTAGTTTAGTTACTGTAATAAATTAATATAAATACATTTTTTTAGAATTGTTAGTATATAAGTTTTCATTTTTGTATCTCCATGGTCAAAAAACACACACCTGTTTACAAAGTGGTAAACTCTACTGCAGGTCAATGGATTTGCATGCTTGCTCATGCTTTTTTAGTCGCAGTGCAGTTCTTCATCCCAAGAAGGAAAAGCAACTGCATAGTCAGAGAACACGTCACTTTCAGAAACCATGTGCCAAACCCACTGCTTTAAGCAAACACTTGGACAATGTGGTTCCCAACCACTCCGGTACAGTTGAATAGAGCTGTTGGCCATGTGCAACATTGCGGTTTAATACTGGTCTGCACAGGGGTGTACACATAGACCACTCCAAAAGTGGACCAAAGGATTGTGGCAATCACACTTTACAAGGATTGGAACAAACAATATACCACTGTTGGGGGTGCTTATATCATCCAACTTTTTTCTATATACTATGAATATATATGTATTTAAAGAATTAGAAAATGATAACATGGCACCTTCCAGGAACAACTCCAGGAACTGCAGCAGATAAATGGATTCCCGTGGACCTAAGGTGGTCTAAGATCCTAATAAAATATTTGAAGGTTTCACAAAGGGTGTTAAGGACCATTCAACACTCGCATATTACCTTATGGATTAAGAGTATCATTTTCGCTCCTGGTCACTTGGACCCCCCTTGGGAATTGTTTGGCCATCTACAGTTCCTGGGGTTAGATTGTGTAAAAAATATATTTATGTCCAGAATGCACTGTGTACCTTTATCAAAAGATAAAACCAAATAGCAGCCATGTCTGTTATGTGATCAAATGCCGATATGTTTAATTTGTAATATGTCCATCTTAAGCTAGACAGACACTGTTTGATATTTTCAGTCTAATAGACAATTGATTCAACTTGACAAACTCCAGCCTTTAGACCAGATACGGCCTAAGCCGGTAGTTCATTCCGGCCTAGCGCCCCCTGGCGTTGGGCTGGCATTAGGAATTACTGGGCATTAGGAACTACAGGAGCCGGAGCTGCTGGAGCTCCAGAGCCCCCGGAGCTCCGGTACTGCCCCCTTGCAGTTGCTCCCCTATTTACCGCGGGTTGATACTTCTGCTGCCGCCGTGTTCCCTGTTGGTAGGCGGAGCCATTAGGGCAGGTCCGGCCTGGTGTGCTCCTGCCCACTCCATAAATGGCCTAGTGGCCATAAAACTTTGCCGACTTCCGAACTAAGACATCAAATGATTGTATTTGCAACCAAATTTTGGGCAGAATGTTGATAAATATTATTATGAATGTTTTTTTCCTTTTGTATTGTATTTTTCGTGTCACAATTTGTATTTTAAATAACAAAAAAACATAAAATCTATCAAATATTGAACAAATGGAGGCACACTGATTATTTGTTGTGGATCACACAGATCAATTTAAATAAATCATTAATAGCAAACAATAAAATAAGAGCAGTCTGTAATATTTTCTGGTTCTATATCCCCAAATTACTGTGCAAAACAAATATGTGATATGGATGACGTCTCTGTTGTAAAAAACAAATCTATTTGTCCTGGCCTGACTTAGATTTTAGGAAAATGGATAACTAAAAAATGTGTATATACAGTATATTTCTATTAGGAAGTGAAAAACCTGCTAGACAGGATTGGAACATTGGACACATTTCATGGAGCTTGTCTGCTTCCTCAGGATAAAAAGGCTACATACACATGTGCAATAATTGTCGTTGGAAAGGATCTGCTCATGGTTGGGCATCTCCTGAAAGCGCAGAAGGAGATGCCCAACCATGCGCATTGAGATTGGCAAATTTTTTCTAACCTACATCACTGGATCTCGCATCTGAGTCGGGTGACGTAGGAAGAAGAGGCGAAGAAGGCGGTGCCCGGAGCGGCCTGGGTCAACGTGGGACCCGATGGAAGAGACCTCTGGATGGATAGGACTGCCCTGCGGGATTGCAGGTTAGTGGATTTTTTGTGTTTTGAGGGATTTAGAGTTTAGTTCCTCTTTAAT
Source organism: Pyxicephalus adspersus (assembly GCF_032062135.1). NCBI lineage: Eukaryota > Metazoa > Chordata > Amphibia > Anura > Pyxicephalidae > Pyxicephalus > Pyxicephalus adspersus. Next base: position 38,822,489 of record NC_092864.1, on the reverse strand, counting down.
AAATCCTTTGAAGATTTTACAAGGAATGCTAGGAACACTTCACACACACATATATTGACTTCTGGATTGAGAGGTTGATACCTCAGTGCTCATGTGAAGGTTTATTTAGCTCCTGAGTCACTTACCCCCCTTGTGAATACTTTGCTGCAGTTGCTAGGGTTGGACTGTGCCATAAATATATTCATATTCACAATGTGTTTTGCACCTTTATCAAAAGCTAAAACCAAGCAGCAAACCACATGTCAGTTGTGTGATCAAAATGTCAATATGTCTTTTTTGTAGGACTTTTTTGTGAGCTGAGAACGCGGTACAAAGAGGGACAAATGAAACGCTTTTCATAGAACGATGTAACATTTACACAAGCTTGGTGCGGAGTTCAGCTGAATTCTATTAACATTTCGATGCCAATGTAAACATACAGTAGACCTTAATAGGACATGTGTATACTGGCGACATTTTTCATCCCGCTTCTTGTGAAGGATACACGTTCCTGCCCGCTGGCTCGGCCTGATTGCTTTCAGAAAGAAATCATTAGCTACAGAATATGCAATCAATTGCGCACAAGTAATTTAGATGCACAGATGATATTTCAGAAGCGCTGCGGGTAATGCAATTAGTGGCAGACAGGTAAACATGTTTATAAGACGATGATCGGCAACATTCATAAACGCCGGTGTGGAAAATATCACTAAAGTGATGGTTTAGGAGTAACGTGATTACTTCACATAGGTAGTTGGAAATGACAGAGTTCTGACAGCCTATCAATGCAGTAAGTTTTAGATTTCAGGTTTAAAGTGGGTTTGTAACAAACCATAAAACTTACTTTATTGAAAACTTTGACAAGTTGATGCTATTTGCAATATTGGTAAATCTGAAGCTTTTATCAAAGTAGAACTAAATTCCTACTCTGCAGAGTGCAGCATCAGGCAGATGGTTGTTGCAGAAAGGGACAAGTGGAGTTGCTTCTGCAATATACTGTTATACCTGCCTGACTATGCTGGGGAACGGTCAAAATTGCTAAGCTAGGCATACACAGATGGCGGCGGCCTGCAATGGAACAGGGATAGGTGAGTCCTGCTTTAAGGTTTAGTCCTGCTTTAAGGTAATACCCTGTAAGGTCTGGTATAATCTGGCAGTGATGGTTATAGGGTGGCAACGCTTTATCACTGTTTTCAGTTTTCCTGCATTGTCACATAGGGTTCTGATAGACTCTGGCAATTTCAACATTTATTACACATACATGGTGTCTGTTCCCATTATCACCATTACATATCCTGCCTGTAGAAATGCATGTTGACATGAAAGGGGCTGCAGGAAATCAGCAGCACTGATATGCAAAGTAAGGAAAAAGAGAACAGTGGGGTTTTATTTTTTGGACAAGCAAATATATTGTGCATGTAAAAACAATCAACAATAAGCAAAATCACAAGTTCCTTTATAGTCAGTCAATAAAAGGTGTATCATCACATTTGTGGGGGTTTTTTATCCTAATCTACACAAAATCCTCCTAGAACGTCTCTGTTCATCATTCCCATTAAGGGTTAAAACATAGAGAGAAGGAATAAAAAAATTAAAGATTTTCTCATTTTCCCAAAGCATTTCTTCGTAAAGGCTTCATCAGGGGTAAGTTGAGACCATTGTTAAGCTATACAGTAGAATAGCTGTCAATAATAGAAAAGCATTTCTTTATGATAAAAAATATTAGACACAATTTTTCTGTATAAATACCAAGAAAACAATTGAACAGTTAAGGATTGTTCACCATATCAAAGTAACAACGTGCTTGATAAGGCTTAATAATAATATTATTAAATAATAAATTCATATGTATGAATAAATTTGTAAAAAGATAACTGTTTCTACCAGGTTATGTATGTATTCTGTTTTGAAATATCAATATACTCAATAATGCTTGAAAAAAAGTTATTGTGCAGCATGGTAGAGAATGAATGTGGAGAGGTAAGTATATTTGAATAGTGTGAAAGAAAGTTGTAATAAAATAATTGAAGCACTGAGATTCAACAAAACAATTCAAAATAAAGTATTTGCCTAGAATAATGTATGTCTTTGAAATCTCAATGTTATTCAATCACGGTTTATATCTTATATTCAATGTAAACCCAAACTAATATTTAAATATATTGTAGATTACCTATCCTTAGCTGTGGCGGCTGCATTCGTTTACCTTTTTTTTGTTTGTTTGTTTCTTTTTTTAATGAGCGATCCCACCAGTAGGAGACTTTTTGTCCAAAGACAAAAACATTACACGGGACTTGCTGGCGCATTGCATTTGCATGTTTAGCAAATCCAGAAACAGGTCTGTGCAATCACAAACATGGACCTCCACATAGGACACAGGTGCATGAACAGGGAGCTGCCAAGAGAATATGATCCATGCACACTGCATTGATTGCTAGTAATTCAAAGAAAAATATAAAAACTGATTCAAAATTGAACAGGATACTACTTAATCATCCTAACATACATGGACTTTTTTGACTTTTTTGCTTAAAGTTGGATTACACTTAAACTATTTTATCCACAATGTAATACAGTGTTATTAGCAGAGTATAAAACTATACAATAAAACTATACATTCCTCAGTAAAGTGCTAAATTTGGTACCCTGGTAGTGTCTACTCATGTAAATGCTGTTAAGGATTCCCTGGTAAGGAATACCTCCCCAATTTCTCTCTATACAATGGTACCGGATATATGGTAGAAGACAGAACAGAAAGTAAATTTCCCAAACTGGGTCACAGACAGCAGGAAAAACACAATTTATATTATTAGGATAAGTTTAGAAACTTTTCAAGATTTTACTGTTGCCTATGTCCCTATAAAGAATATTTTTCTCCACTTCCTGTTCAGGTTACAGGTCCCAGATGGAACAAAATAAATTTCCTTTATGGGGACACAGAGAGTGTCTAATATCTCAGTCTTAACCTTTTCTTACTTTATCCAAGATAAAAAATAGTTGAGGCCATACCTCCTAACATTTAGAGATAGGAACACTTTTTAGCTCCATTTCCACTTCCATTTTGCAGACCATTAAAAATACTCAGAAATTATTGGTTCAACTGACAAGTACAACTATTTCGTCTTTATATTAATTTTTTAAAATAACAAATATAATATATAATAAATATAAAATAACAAATATATATATAATAATATCATTAATAATAAAAAATATAATATGGTAGAAGCTGAATGAATTGTGCAAAAAAACTTGTTTAAATACAATTTTTTAGAGGTGTATACATCCGCTCAAAAAAGGGACAATTTGGGAAGAAACTGGCACAGAGGTGCTGAAAGACAGACCGGTCCCTGCAAATTAAAGACTGTTGGAAGACTGAGACAATCCCTGAAAACCAGGGACAGTTGAAAGGTAGCATAGTATGGCTGAGAATGAAGTCAGGCTTCAACTGTATGAATCAGAGGTGTTTTGCCTTCTGCTGTAATTGAATTGGATAGAAGACAGAAGATGTCATAGATTTCACCAAGGCCATTGTCCTTATTTAACATTGTTGCTATTCACTGTCTGAGTCATCTTCGTGTATTACTGTGACTTGGCTATAACTCAGTTCCGTGATTCTGTCCAGTCACCCTTAGCTGGGAAAAGGTCACTGGATTCATGACAAAGACTCTGACTATAATTCTGTCTATTATATTCTTCACCACTCTTCTATAAAACATTATTCTCTATAGTCATCTTCACTGCTATTTTGCCTCATTAAGTTCTACAGAAAGCAATCCCTCAATTTAATTGGGTTTTCTAAAATACAAGATAAATGGATTTCTGCTTCTAAATACATTTCTAAATCCAACTCTCTTGCACCATTTATGTCAGGCTGGGAGCCGTAATTTCAGATTTTGCTTACGACACCAGCTGAAGAGGAAATCTTATATAGCAGTTCAGGCAATTTAGATAGGATGGGGTTCTTTAGAGTATAACTTGTCTGCCATATAAGGCTTCTTTTGTAGGTGGTTCCATGAGCAAAATCTGACTTTTCAGTATTGAATTGTCAGGACAAAGGATGGGAGGGATATGTTTAGGTATATGTTAGGAGGCTGAACATTAATGCACTGCCATTTCTTTCAGTTAGTAGTTAGAAGGCCATATAGAAAAGTAGAGAGGTTGAACAGAGGCAATATGCAATAAATCTAGTAGTAGTTAGGCACCTTCAGCTGGACTTGTTCTTGTAATGTTAAAGACATTTCAGAGCTTGAAAAGCTGAAAAAACATTGTCAACAAGAACAAGTCCAGTTGAATGGGACTAACTACTACTAGATATACAATGACCTGGATAAATGAGAACCTTTAAATAAATATGCTGTGAACCTCAGCCATGCAATAAAGGGGTATTTAGAGGAAGCTTGGAGTAGCTGAACATAGTCATACTGTCATAAATCTGGGCCTCAAGTTAGAAAGGAGCATTGAGGAACAAGCAGAGAGTCTGGACAGTAATGTTTTACAATAGGGAATCCTACCAACACAGTATTTATATAGCACCAACATATTACGCAGCGCTTTACAAAGTCCATAGTCACGTCCCTAGCTGTCCCTCAAAGGAGCTCACAATCTAATGTCCTTACCAAAGTCATATGTCTTTAAAACAGTCTAAGGTTAATTTTTGGGGGGAAGCCAATTAACCTAACTGCATGTTTTACCCGTAGGAAACCCACACAAACACAGGGAGAACCTGAGTACCTATACATGAGTAGGGTGGTCACACTAGGACTCCTTTGGCTGTCTTGCCAACAGTTGGAGAAAGAATGATGAGATTCAACAGTGCTGATATCTGGACACCTTTGGGTATAAGTTAGGAGGGTCATATGGTGAAGAGAGGAAAGGTTTAGCAGTAGCATATTATAATATCTTTTAGCCAGGAGTAAGGAGGATGAGATAGGGAAGAATAGGGGGTAACAGAGCCCAGCCAATAAATGGGAGGGTCATTTAGGTAGGACTGTAAAGACTGAACACAGACGTATCAGTCCTGATTTATTAAAGCTCTCCAAGGCTGGAGAGGATACACTTTCATTAGTGAAGCTGAGTGATCCAGCAAACCTAGAATAGATTGCTTCAAAGTCATTTGCTATTTGCTAGCAAATGGTTTGAATCTTGACCCGATCCATTCCAGGTTTCCTGGATCACCCAGCTTCACTGATGAAAGTGTATTCTCTACAGTCTTTCTTCAAGTGATCCTTCTAAGTTCAAAGATAAGCTTCATGACATCGGGCCTGATTTATTAAAGCTCTTTAATACTGGAGAAAATTGGCTATCTTCTCCTGTCTTTGGGCACTTTACTAAATTAGACCCAATGTCATGAAGCTTATCTTTGAACTTAGAAGGGTCACTTGAGGAAACGGTAGAGGGGCTCAGTAGTATCATATAAGAGTATTTATGGAAAGTTGTAGAGAAGTTGAAAAGTAATGTATTGCCATGACTTTAGGTTTTATGCGATTTACTATAAAAAGAGATATTTTTGGAAATATTCTTTTAAGACAGATAATTTTATTATTACGTTTAATAACATGCATCAGATTGATAAATAGGATTATTTTAAAGAAGACAGGTCCTTTATATAAAATTTTATTCAGCGCTACCAATTAATATTTTGCCCTCAGTCTTGCTGACAGGTACAAAAAAAATAAAGAATATTTCTCCATAGAGCTTAGTTAGGATGTTAATTATCATTCCAGTGCTTGGTAATACTCCCAGAACGACACTGCTGCACCCTTAATCTAATGACATAAATATGAAGCAGAAGGAGCCCATTCAAGTGACAGCGGTGTGGCACACACATTTTTTAACTCAACACCATTGCAATGTTTTTATATTTTTTCATCTGTTGCTCAAATTTAGATACAAGGATGGAATTGGCTAGTGGAAGTTGCTGAAACATTAGCATTCCCACATTATGTACTTCAAAGCCATTTGCATAATTCAGTCCTACATTAACTGGAATGACAGCGCTCGCATATACTGTTGATGTGAAAACCTTTCATGTGTGAAAGACAAGACATCGCCTGCTATGTTTCCAATGTAATGAAAGAGACTGCGTGTGACTTTCTATTACAGATACATACCTAAATGAAATTGCTACAAGAGTCATTGAAATAGACAATATATGCTAGAAATATTGTAAATTATGGAACAGTCTCAAGGCATTAGGAGTGTCAGTCTGTGGAGTTAATGGGACTGATTTACTAAAGCAAATAACGGGACTGATTTACTAAAGCAAATAACCAAAAGAAGGGATAATCATTATGGGCTCCACGGTTGCACGGATGTCTGGGCATGTATCAATCACAACCCCCGAACTGAGCTTTAGACCTTGTTTGCAGCGCACATCAAATGGCTGATATTTCAAATCATTTTTGAGTATACATGGAAATAGATCTGAACACAATCACTAACATCACAGAGAAGCTTTTACAAGTTAATATAATTCACAATTTCAATTGTTTCAGATATGCAGCTTTTATTAAAACAATACTTGTTGACATTGCCATGAAGTTCTATGTTGAGGCACATTCAGTTATGGAGTAACAACTGTTTTCCAATTGTTCATCCATGTTGTCCACCATGTGTGTGGCTATAACATGTCTTATAGTGTTGCACCTTTATGCTTAGCTTAGGGTTAGATATAAACAGGACCTTGGGGGAAAAGTTGAGAGTAAAAAAGCCATATTTTGGAAGTCAACAAAATAAGTCCCATTGTTGGTGTCAGTAGGGGTTGAAAAAAGTCCTGACGTAGGTGTTAGTGGGAGTAAAATAGGTCCCATCCTTGGTGTCAGTGTAACAAAAAAGTTCCATCATTGGGGCCAGTGGGTATAAAATAAATCTCAAATGGTTGCTTGATGGCTCCTTTAGAAATCATGTGATAAGCATTAATATTATTATTATACAGTATTTATATAGCACCATCATATTACGCAGCGCTGTACAAAGTCCATAATCATGTCACTAACTGTCCCTCAAAGGAGCTCACAATCTAATGTACCTACCATAGTCATATGTTATTAATGTAGTCTAAGATCAACCAATTAATCTAACTGCATGTTTTTGGGATGTGGGAGGAAACCGTAGTACCCGGAGGAAACCCACGCAGACACAGGGAGAACCTGCAAACTCCATGCAGATAATGTCCTGGCTGGGATTGCGAACCTAGGATCTAGCGCTGCAAAGGCGGGAGTGCTAACCCTGAGCATAGCTGCCAATAGTCCCAGACCCTGAACAAAAGGTCCCAGGATCCTTCACACAATTCTGCTGTGTCCAGGCCATACAGAATATGGGTATTGTTGGGCTCAGTATTTGAAATATAGGTGAACAATGGCAAAACAATAGCCATGCAGAGTTGGTGTCAATTGAAACAACAATAGGGATTGGTGGTTAGTGGTTACTTGCATAAGGAACACTATTGCAATGCTGTTTTTTTTCTGAAGCCATAACTTCAGTATATTTCAACCATTGAACCCAACAATGCCCATAATATGGAATCTGGGCAGCCAAGACACTGCAAAACTGTATCAAAGGTCCTGGGATCTTCTGTGCTCAGTCTGGGACAATTTGCACAAGAGCCCATAAGTAACCATGCTGATACTGATTGCATGTCCAGAGCTTATCCCTCCATGGGGTAACCAAGAATGATGTCCAGCCCTCACTGCACTGGTTTAATGTACACAGAAGTTGGCTAAAAAAGCAGAAGATTAGAGGCAAGAACTTTAGAAAGGAAAAAAATAAAAAGGGAATAATTTACAATATACACCCAACAAAACGTTTCCATTTAGGGATTACTCCTGCTTAAAACTAAATAATGATCATGTCATCTAATCCAAGACCAGCCATGGTTTCAGTAGACGATCATAAATCTTTTCTGATTTCAATCAAACATCCTTTTCCGAGAAGTATGAAAACAGCAATGGCTGGCTGAATATAGTCGCTGGCCATTATTCAGTTTCAATTAGATCCATTATGCATCGCATATAGAATTTCTCATTAATGAAAATGTAATGCCGAGATTAGGACGGGGTGACATAGAACTCATTATCATTATTACAGGTAATAAGCGGAGCACATACACTGCGCACAGACGCGGTGTGCTATTTATAGGGAGTATCCAGGGAACCAGCTTTCTCTTTCTACAATAATATATAACATATCCGCAGTCACATAATGTCTCACCTTTATTACCGGCATTAAGTGACGGAGAATGTACAAGCTGCAGAAAGGTCAATTTCATCATGTCTTCAGAAATAAATAGGATTCCACACTTATGTGGTTCCAGTCTTTAATTACTATTGGATATCAATTAAAGTGTATCTTACACAAGAACAAAATGTCATATATTACAACATGCCAGATTTTTTTCTTTTTTCAGGAATTTTATCCGTTTTTCAAGCTTGGTAATCATGCCACTAACTTGCTTTACTAGTGTGCTCATGCTCACTTTTTATACTGTATCAATGGAGGAGCAGCATTGTTATTCTAGGGCAGATGGTATCTTTAGGCCAGTACAGATATCAGATTACTGTCACTGGAAACAATCTTTTGTGATTGTTTCCAGTGACAGATGAATGAATGAGCACTGTACACACAGAACTGTTCTATGAAGAGTGGAAGACGAGCGAATAGCAGTGCAATCCAGGGCAGGTTGATGAATGATGTCGAGAGACTGCTGGAAACACAGCAGGCAGGCACCCAAGACAAGAACGACTGTTTATCTTGCGCAACAACCATCTGACGCTTTAGTGCAGAATGTGAGTCCCAAGCTCGAATCCCTATTTGGGTTTGTTTGGGTTTCCCTCAAGCATGATGCTATTTTCTATTTAAAGGCCATTTTCAAGCATTTACGGGCATTTTTTCTTATTTTACATTTTCTCCATACCAGTTTAAAATGCCTTTTTATATTTATATAAAAACCCATGCAAAAGCTGTATGGAAATTTATACACATCCATGTAGGCTTCAAAAAATAAAATTTGGTTTAGATGCACTTAGATGCATACCCATCAACTACAAATTGCTGCTGTTCTCTCATGATCAATAGAGATCTGATATTTGATGGTTGCTGGGGGTTACCATGCATGATTGCTTTTGGCTTGACATTTTAAAATAAAAGTGTATTTAATGGCGTTGTAACACCCAGTTCACGGTACATGAATCATTGCTTTCTGTGATTATTAGCATGTCTGTCATGGGTAGATGTATATTCAATGCTTTTCAGAAATGTTTCTCCTGCTCATTCCAGGGATGAAATGATTTCTTGAATAACATTTCATCACACAGCTATCATTATCTGAGCTCTCCCTTGAAGTCATCTTGCTGCCTACACTGAAAGCTGTAAGAAAATTAATATTTCAAATAGCTCATAATTATAAAAAATGTCACATTTCTTTTTCTGGCTTCCAAGAGATCTTCTTTTTTATGTTTGTATTAAAAAGTGCTTCTGGTGACGTCTGCCGGAATGTTCACATAAAACAAGAGGCTTTGCGGCTTGTACAAATTCAAGGATCGTGTAACAAAAAGGCTTCTGCTACAAATACATTATCACCTCCTAATTCATTAAAGTGACACTGTCAAGCAAACAAATAAAGCAAATAAAACCCCAAAGAAAATCTGTGCAATATGTCTGGTATTACACTCACATCTTCTTCTCTCTCTACTCTTCTTCTCTCTTCTACTTCCAATGTGTTCCAGTGGTGCAGTCTCTGCCAGTAAGTATTCACCATATCTTGTAGCGTCTGTTGCCTGTGCCTCTCGCCATTTACCATGGTTCATCCATCCACCCCTTTATCCTGGCCTGTATTGGGATTGTAGGAATGCTAAGGAGCACAAATGCTAGAGGAAGTTGTCCCAGTGCTGTGCAGGAGCATTTGGGATCCTCAGTATTCCCAGGATCCCAGAAGAATGCCCAGTGGAACCACCCTTAAAGTAGCTAGAAACCGTGGAATAAATGTGAATATTTTTTTCCCATTTTAAATGTCACCTATAGTAGTGATCTGATTTCAGATTTCTATTCAGAGATTATTCTTTATTCTTAGTTCTAAACTATTCTGAACTCGGATCAGAACTCGGATTTTAAGCAATCTAATCTGAAATTCAAAACTCAAAAATCCCATACAAGAGAAAGGGTTCACAAGTGAGATCATCCAAAGACAAGCTGCCACATTGGTATGCCTGTCTCTGTTTGCTACAGAGGGATGGGGTCTAAGCATCCCCCTATATAAAAAAAAAAAAACGGGGCATAGATAGCCAAGGTGCCACTTTCTATTGCTGCTAGTCATCGACAAAGCTTAAAGCTAATCTAGAGGAAAAATGGGCAGAGAGGGCCTGTTGTTAATTACTTAAAGGTAAAATACATCTTTTGGGAAATATGCTTTGGACAAAGTACTTTTGGGAACCTACTTGGATATAGTTTGACTGTTAATCAAGTGAAATCACAGCATTTATTTCCAGGTATTAGCAGCCAATTTGGATTGGGGATCTGCAAAAGAAGCTAGGCTTGCTATTTAATGGGCCATTTTGACAATCATTAAAATATGGTTTTAGTCACAAAGTAAGTACATGAAATTTAATGGATGAGCCACCTATAGACTATACTATAGGAAGGAGCAGTGAAACCCTAAAAAGTTGTGTTGCACTGCAAGAACAAAACAGAGCTTGCATGTGTAATGAGCAAAGGTGCCTGCCCCAAGTAAATGTATAATAACAAGTTACATATGGAATTATGCATTAATAATTTTATTTATTTTATTGTTTTAATACAAACCATTAATTTATCAAGTTAAGGACACTACAATCCCTTTAACACAATACAGCGTTTGCCTATTTCCGTATACAGTTATAACTGCAGAGTGTCTTGATTGCTAAGTCATTGTAATCTGCTGGGAATTCCATGAATCACCCTTCCTTTTACTGTGCCAAAGCCATGACTGAGAAAGGCTTGTTATAAACTGAAGAAATTACTTCATATTCGAAGACATACAGAGCCCCAGAGATCACCACCCACATGACAACAATTGTAAACTCTGTGCACTTGACCCAGGGTTACACCACCCACAAGAGAACAAGTGTTTAAGCAGATTTGTAAATAGGTTGAAGCTAAGATTCCTATAGTGATAAGTCTTTCCGTACAAACGCCGTTTGCGCATTTCACTGCTCAAAGAATTATGACTCTCAATAGGGCTTCTTATCAAGTACGCTTAGGCAGATTTCTAAAACACGTACTTGTTGGACTTAGTTTAAAATGAGTCATATTCTACTGTGTTACAAAGTTTTATAATTAATAATAAAAATACTTTTTGTGATGCTTAGATATCCATAGTGATCAACAGGATCCACCCCAATCTGCAAATGGACTGCGAAAAGAAAAGATCCACAGAGATGAGTTTATCTCTCTATCTCTTTGCTTTCTCCTCCTATTATCATGTTCATTGTCGGTACCTGAACCTTGATGCTGCTTGCTCCTACACTCACTCCTGCTGTACAGAGCATGCAAGGGGCTAAAAGCCAGTCAAACCCAGCTACTCAGCCTGCATGCATTCAAATAATTTGATGGATAATGTATAATTAATTAGAGCTACAATTCAGCTCTAATATAAATGCAATTAAGGTAATTCTAAAATTTGAATCTGTCGAGGTGTTGTGTTTCTGGAATAGATCCCTCCCTTCATCCAAGCATCCACATAACATGAAAGACAAATGATGTCATTCTGCGGGAGGCTTTTATTGTTCCTTATTGTGATTAATGACAGCAAACATCTCAAGGAAATATTGCTAGGACCGCCGTGATGTCTGAACGTCAATAGACTCTATACTGAGTGTCACAAGGTGTCGCCTATTATTGCAATTCAATTACAGCTTTTGTTGCGCTGTATAAAGTAACATTGGGAACTGATGAGAAGTGTGTGGGACGAGCGTACCGGCTTCCATATATCGTGTTTTCATGTTCAGTCTCTGCTTTGTATAAGAGCTAGGTAACTGCAGGTCAAAAATCTTCACGTCCGCCCGAATCACAGACTGTCACTTCGAGACAAATAAATCCCAACAATGAAGGCAGCCAGCTGAAAATAATAGCTTATTTCATGATAAATAATGAGCATTTAGTTCAGTGTATGAACAGAAATATTTCCTTTTCAATTCAGAAATTTCCCCTCCTGCGCTGGGTTAGGGGGGTGAGACGGCGGTGAGATAAAAAGTCTCTGAGCAACAACGAGGCCTATTGTGGAAGTGGGGGAATTTGCCGGTTAGAATTATTGGGAGGGATGGGCAAAATCCTTTACAATTAGATTTGAATGATAATGCTATTAAAGGTTGTTATATAAGGGATCTGCACCAGTTTATTGCTTTTAAATTGCATTTTAATAATTTAGTGGTGGAGGCCTGCATTTCACAAGTGGGATAATATTTCATTCCTTCACTTGTTTTTTAATAAACATTCTGGAAAAGCACATAGGGATCATTTGGTTTTGCATTGGGGTTATTAAAACATGATAGAAAATAGTTAATTAACAGTACAGGCCATGCCATGAAGCTAAATGGAATCAATTACTTGCTTAATGGTTTCAATGGTTGGTTGCTTTATTAAAATAAAGAATTGCCCCAAATGGTCCATAAAAATGCAGACTAGTGTATTCACCCCCCCACCCACTCTTAGAATCTGATGCTTTTCTCGTTAAAAAAAAAGGATGTACCATATAGAGTCATGTGACTCGAGGCTGCAGTCCTACTTATTGGTGCCATGGAAAGCTTGGTAAATTTAAACAGAACGTAAAATGCCTTTATAAAAGCTTTCTCTCTTTATTTATTATGGCCAACATGTCAACAGGGAAGTGTTCATATGTTTATCAGGTTCATTGTTAGCTGTTTTATTGAACTGTTTTGTTGTTGTCTCCTGATCTTCCTGACCCCCAGCTCAAATTTACACACACATTTGAACTGAGTGACTTACATTCCACTCACCTACTCCTACCTTCTGCCTACTCTGCTTACAGCTATGGAGATTAAATTGGAGTGAGGCTGAAAACAAGCAACTTCTTCTGCAGCCATGATGAAGGTTAGCCTTGATTAGACATCTAATAAATCAATCGTGTTTGAAACCATGACATCTTTGATTAAATCATGTGTATACGTCAAAAAAACATATATATATATTTATTATATCGCATGTACGTAAGCATAAACCAATTTTCCATGAATATGCTATTAGAAAAAGAATTTTGGTTTATATTCAGGTCACATCAATAGATGGTGCTGTGTCCCCATGTAAAGTGTGTAACCAAGGCTAACTGTTAAAGACAAAGAAATTAGTTTGTTACATACTGTACATGAAGACACAAATTCCTTTACCAGTGCCAACAATAATGGAAGTGACCCTTCATAACCAACTCAAATGTACAAATTTTGTAACCTGTAAAAATAGGAGAAACAGATATAGAGACTGAGCCCATGTGATTTTAATTGATGTAATCGATCCTCTTTTAAATAAATGTTTAAAAATAACACACCATTTATTTTATTACACTATTTATTTATTTAACTTTTTAAATTTAATTTTTATGGTAATTTCTGTTATAACTATTTTAAATGTAGCACCAACCGGCCCCATTTTTGCCATAGGTTTATAGTCAAGTCAAACCATGTTCTGTTTCCTCAAATAAAAATAAGTACTAATAAGTACTACTTTATATTCAGATCAATTTATATTTGAGTATATACTGTATGTCCGCATGATTGCTTGTAGTAACAAGTATGTATGATAAGGATATATGATATATATAAATATACATATGACTATGGTAGGGACATTAGATTGTGAACCCCTTTGAGGGACAGTTAGTGAGTGACATGACTATGGACTTTGTTAAGTGCTACAAGTAAACAATAATAATTAACACAATTAAGCTTATGAAAGATTTTAGTGATTGATTTCAAATCTAATTAAATTTTTAATCCTAATCTTAACTCGACCCTAAAACCAAGTAAACCCCTTGCAATATCCTCGTATTCTTCTTGTAGACAGCAATGGGACATTCTATGGGATCTTTATGCCATTCTAGCATGTTTGGGAAGGGGTGCTAGTGCCTGTGTTTTGCATACTGTTTGTATATGGAGAATGGGTGTCTCTTAAAATGCCATGAAGGAAAATATTATTAAGAAAGGTGTTTGCACATATGTAATGGTTTAGTGAGAGAACTTTCTCAATAATAACAATTACAATATTTTCTGATTGATTTTCTTACTCGTCTGGAGTTCCTCGTTAATGGCTGCTGTGTCCTTGAACTGCAGAATTGTAATAAGATGCATTTCCCAACTGATTACCAGTCCAATATATCATCCCGGATACTGTATCTCAATTTGCAGCTGAATTTCCCAAACCAATGGATGTTGTTTGAAAGTGAAAGTCTTATAATCCAGTTTTATTCTTGCAGGGAAGTTAATACATTCATTAATATGCATATGAAAGTGTTCACCCACGCTGGGATCCATCTTAATTAAAGCGCAGGTCTCAAACGGATCAGTGACCTTTTTGTTTGCTATTGAAGTCTACACCTGCTGACACACAATTTTGCTTGTTTTCCGTTGGCGCGTTTGAAGCTCAGACTGCAGATTGATTAGTATAAAAGTCAGAGCTTTCGGGAGGCGGGCGGTCACTGAAGGCCTCATCGCCAAACTGCCGACGAGACACAACTTTTCTGTTGTGGCCGAATGTGTCGATTTTCCATCCTTTGTTGTATTCTCACTTGATCTGCTTTTCTTTCTGACTTTTATCATCACTTTTTATTTTACATTTATATTCCATTCGGTTATGCTAAGTAGACGAACTGTGCAGAAGGGCAGGGGGTAACTAAAACTCTGTTTTTTTCCACTGAATCAGTTTTTTCTCCATAGAAAATGTTTGCGGCAACTTTTTTATTAAGGTAATGTTTTCAATTTTTGCCAACCAAAGAAAAGGATTTTAATTGGGACCCTAACAAACCCCAATTTCCTGTATTGACCCAATCCCGGATAAAATGATATTACATCCAGCCCTGATGTTTCTCCATTTATATTAAATAACACAATTGGCCTGATTTATTAAACCTCTCCAAAGCTAAAGAGGATACACTTTTATCAGTGAACCTGGGTGATCCAGCAAACCTGAAAAGTATTTCTTAAAATCATTTGCTATCTCTTAGCAAATGTTTTCAATCCTGGATGGGTTTTATTCCAGGTTTGTTTCCAGGTTTTACCCGGGATTACCCGGGTTCACTGATAAAAGTGTATCCTCTTCAGCCTTGGAGAGCTTTAACAAATCAGGCCCAATGAGTTCAGCATTGTGCCCCAACTTGTGAAGGGGCAGCCACAAACTAGATAGATCATCTTCCTGCTCTCTTGCTCTCTCACATGGTCCATGTTAGTAAGTGTGAATATAGGACATTGTCTTGCTCGCCATTACTGCACCATTATTTCTTTCAAATTGCTGTACAGGGATTACAAAAGGCTGAATTAAATTTCTGTATATATACTAGAATATATATATATATATATATATATATATATATTAATTTTTTAAGGAATTTATAAAATTCTTTTTCATCAATTTGATATTCTTTCATAACTAGATCCGTTGTTGTATTTTATTATCTACCTAGAGTTCTGTTTTGATGTGAAAACTAAAGTTTTGTTCAGAACAACCATGTCTAGGTAAGCAGTGTTTTATAGGAAATGAATCAGCATCAACTTTTAAATGGTAACTTATCAAAAATTAAATTCTTCTTTTGGAAGAGCCCTGGAATTTGACTTTTACAGAATTCTGCAAAGGAAAGAAGATTTCTGGTACCAAGCAACATTTTTTTTTTTTTTTTAAACTCATACTAGTTACAGAATAAGTATTTAATAAGTAAATCTACAGATAAATGTTGGTTTCCACGAGAGAAGCAGCTGTGAATTTTAAGCAGCTTTCCTTTTACTTGTCATCTCACAGGAAGTCAGAAGAGATTTCTCCAAAATAATGGAAATCTATTCTTCTCAACAGAACAAGTGCCCACACTGGAAGAGTTAACAATCATTTTTGTTTTAGTAAAATATAAAATGTAGTATTTTTCCTAATTTTCAGTCCCGGGTACACTGGTCACCAAAACAAATGGAGGCACTAATCTCCCTTATTATTACCCTTCCCTACTTTACTACACTTTAAGTTATGTACTAACTTGCATGGTATTTTATATGTCAGGCTTTTGGGTTTATTAGATATAGCTTCATATTCACCTCTAACTAAGTCATGTAGCACTGCTATATCACATTAGTTTAAAAAAAATCAACTTACAATTTTTTAAATGCAAACATTTTTAAACTGAATCTTAAAAGTTCTACATACATTCATACTTGTATAGTGCTGACAACATCCACAGCACCTTACAAAGTCCGTTGTCATGTCACTAATTGTCTCTTCAAGAAGCTTAAAATCTAATGTCCCTACCATAGTTTTAACATAACATAAAGTCCAACTGTTTTGGGAAAGAAGACAATTACCCATGAGTATGTTTTTGAGAGGAAACCCATTAAAACCCAGGGAGACCCTACAAACTTCAGCAATAATATTTTCTGGTCAAAAATTCAAACATGTGACCCTAGTGCTAGCCCCCGAGTCATTGTTATTTTCTAGTATCAATCTGCC
>NC_092864.1:38766285-38803870 GCF_032062135.1 Pyxicephalus adspersus | reverse complement strand
CAACTTTTTCTTTCCAAAAGAGGGCCTCTCACTATCATCCAGCCCTTTTAACATCTCCCATTCCTAATCTCCTCCTACCCCACGTTGTACACTAGCCCAGCCCCCTCTAGCAACACTACCTTTTTCTTAACCCCTAAAAGCTCTGGGCTAGGCCTAGCACCCGGTCATGTGACCCTGCGCCTAATTCTTACAGCCTCTCTTTCGTGGATTATATTTGAACGATCGTATCGTTGCAGCATGTACAGAAATGTGCACTATACAATCATTCAAAATATTCGGGAATAATCGTTGATCAGTCATTATTCCTTCATTTTCTAATGACAATTATTGCACGTGTGTACGTAGCCTTACGCCTTGAGAAAGCCATCTAGATTTCTTTATGACTCAACAAAAGTCAGTACTGAGGTTTGTTTATTAACAAAGCCAAATTATTTTCATGTGAACAATGACATAAACAAAGCCATTCATCTCCATGGAATATAGATGCTTCTTGTCTACGTTAGCCATAGCCATGAAGAGCACTGAAGTTCTTTGGACACGGTGTGTACTGGCAGAAAGCTTCAGAATCTATTAATCATTTAGAGAGAAATGCTGCTATTCCCTGTGAAACAGCAACACAAATCTTATGGTCCTTTCACCAGATCGGAGATGAATACCCACAGTGTAATCCTTTTTGAGATTAAAAATTTTATTACAGAATAAAGAAGTGTGGATTGAGTATCGGGGTAAGAGTAAAGAGTACAATGTTATTACATTTTAAATTCTCTGAAAGAAAAGCTTTGAATAATTTCTTAGTAAATTTATATTCTTTTCATCTGATCATGAAATGGACCCTTTAATGTGGCTCTGTATATTTACAGTAAAGGTCAATGCCATTCTTTGTTATGTTATTGGTAACACATATGAAATTCACATTTACTTGATATGTTTTTATTTTCATTGGCTATACAGATTCATCCGCCTTGTGGCTTTCCTCAATAACAACGACCAGTAAATGACCCTAA
Organism: Pyxicephalus adspersus; assembly: GCF_032062135.1. NCBI lineage: Eukaryota > Metazoa > Chordata > Amphibia > Anura > Pyxicephalidae > Pyxicephalus > Pyxicephalus adspersus. The sequence goes on along the minus strand of NC_092864.1, from coordinate 38,802,866 downwards.
CTGGCAGCCAGATACAAAAATGAAAGTTATTATTGATAAAAACAAGAAAGGAGAGAAAATATACTTTAGGCAATTTTGGTTAAGTAATCCAAAAATAATGTTTAGCCCAATGCATTCTTTGCTCCCTGGATGTTATGGAGGGTTAGGATACTGGGAATTCCATTTTCATGCCAATGATAAGAGGTAAGACAGGGCACATTTTTAAGTGCATATTTCTTTATGATTTATTTCCTAATAATTCAAGAACAGAAAAATATCTATTCATTTGTCAGAAAAACTGAGGGTGATTTTAACTTCCTGTTTGGGGTGGCAACACAATGCCTTTGCTGCTTACAGATGTTAACAAATTCTTATCAAATTCCTATTACCTAATATGTTATGTTGGGCTGTATAAATAAAAAATAATACTCAAAGGGGTATTCATACATTTTTTGAACTGAATTCAATATGAAAACTAACAGTTGGATGAATCTTGGGTGAAATAATTTATATATAAAATAGAACCCAAAGTTGACATTTGGTTCATTCTAAAGGAATAGCTAAGGAAAGGTTTTAGACTATTTTCATTTGGATTTGTTTGTGATTGAATAAAAATTTAATTAAATATTTAGGCAGGGTTCACACTTTCCCTTTATTGTGCAATGTGTTAATGAACATGAGTTAATGCATGCTTTTTTTGTGTGCCGATATGCATTGTATTAAGGTAGCCCATTCATATGAATGGATGGGCAATCGACCAAAACGTAATAAACTATCATTTAAACTATAAACTAAAATATGTTGTGGTGAGCTATAGCGCATTGAGCGCCATTTAAAATAGCAAGCTATTCTGCACTGCAAAAGAAAGGTATAAACCCAACTTAAAATATTTACATATTACAAACAATGTCACTTCTAATAGAGATTTGAATAGGATTTCCTTTGCAAGAAACAGAAAAACTAAGTAGGTGGGTATAAAATTCCAGTTTTAATTAATAGTCCTAGGGATTATCAAATTTTAACTGCTGTAAAGCAACCCCTTCTAAATGATGAATGGTCATTTGATCTTTCAAAATAATGATGGTGGCAGATTTTAAGTGAGTGTTGTAGTGGAAACTACTTTCGTACACCAGCATTCAATAAAAAATAAAAAAGTGAGCAGAAACTAAGTATGTCTCATAAACGCAATGAAAAAATGAAAAAGGGGTTTGATTTTATGTTTAAATTCCAGACATATAGCACTCTACCCTAACTCAGCCATATTCTCTCAGTAAATGTCCTAATTTCACCCATAAACATGAAAATCCCATCAAGCCTATATTTTCCATAACCAATAAAAATGCGATAGTGTTCATTTTTTGTATTACATTTGGCACAGATATTAAGGAATGTATTAATGTCCCCGCTGCAGCACATCAAAGCCATGGAGCTTACTACAGCAATGATCTTGAAATACGCACAGTTCTAGTTAAGCATTTTAGTGGAAAGATGCATGGCCTGCCAGGCTGTGGTACAGTGACATTTTTATATCTAATCCTAGCTTATCCCACATTCATGGCTAGAGCTGGAGCAGCGTACAATTTGTAGGACTGTGCTTATCACTGCGGACACACGGCCATGCTGTTTAATGTCAGATATTCATGACACAGCTAAAGAAAATCTTTCGAGCTGGCTTCCGAGTGCCGGACAATCAACACTGTTATATTTCCCACCTAGATATCTGCCAAGCATTATAGGTTGGAAAAAAAGTATATCTCTGTAAAGAAAACTGGAGCCCATTACAGATTTTGTGTTTAAAATCACAAAATATAATATAGAAATGAAAATGTTTTAAATAAATCTCCTGGAATACATGTTGCAACAATGTCACAGTTTTGGGCAAAACCAACACATTAGAATGGATATGATTTTAAAAATTACAAATTGTTTGCAATGAATATGTTTTTTACTAACGAAAGGAAAAATACCAGGTTCACTTTCATCAAATATTAAAGAGGAACATCAGCAAAAAAATAAATAAAAAGATAAAAATGAATAGTTCACTAAAAGCTAACATAACAAAAATAGCTTTTGCTGCAACATTGACCTCTAGTTGGCTATGGTCTTATAGCCAGAATCATTTAGCCCGTTTTCTCTGAGCTCATGTTGTCCAGGACACCCTCCAGTCAGTGAAAAGAAAAAGCAGCAAAATAATGAGGTAATATTTTTTCTCACTTGCTTTCTTCATGCTTTCTTCTTCTAACAAATGCTTTTTGTCAGCACATAACCTGATTGGTTCCTCATCTACTTTCTCTCATACTCCTGCCCTACAAGGTCTGCAAGATGCTGCTACCAGGTCCCATGCAGTTACTTACACTGCTTGCACATTGCACTCCTCTCCTAACTAGTGCAAATATTGTTCAAACCATTAGGTACATATGGAGATATTTTGGGAGATTTTAGACATCACAATTCAATAACAGAAAGTCAATTTATTGTATTTTGCACTACAGTGCTAATTCAAAAGGCATCAAAGGGAAGATAAATTTGAACATTCAGATGCCCAAAGACATTAGAGGTGGACAACTAGATGTGATCAAGCGGCCATCAGGCACTATCAGCTTCCTAAGCTCACATAAATATGGACATTCCTTGGCCAAGCACTCCAAAGTACCTTGAATGACTCTTGCTGGCCCCATGTTAGAAAGATTCTTTATTGCACCCAGGATGCGCTCAAAGATTTGAAAGAGAAGCATTGATGGAGTCAGCAGAAGGAGACTTGTGTTTATTTAGGATGTTTCCTTTGCACTGTGAAGCATTGACCAAGTTAGTTAACCATGGTTGTCAGTAGCCAACTGAGCATTAAAAGCATTAATTGAACATTTAAGATTAGGCCAAGTAGTCTTTTTTCAGTTTTTGGGATATGTTCTGCCATATTTTAAGGAACCACAGATGGAGTGTCACAGATCCAGAGGACCAGGGGATCTGTGCCTGTACCACCCACCTCACATTCCTCTGAAGCCAGCAGCAGCCCTGTTCAGGAATCCTGTCCACTAGTCACCTCCTGCTCTGAGTCATGTGATCCCATGAGTGCTGCCCCTTTACCCGAGAGCCAGAATATTCTGCAGAAGCACTCCATCTGCTGGCAGAAGCGCGAACACCATCTGAGCTGCCTCTGCTCCTACGCTCCCTTTGGTGGTTGGTTCTCTTACATGTGCCGTCATGTGATTTCCATCTGCCTTATCACCTCCCCTATAAAAGGAAGTCACTGGCAACAGGAAGTTGCCTCTGCTCCAAGGTTCGCGTTGTTCCAGTTAGACTCTCCTGTTTCTGATTGTTCATGTACCAACCCTGGCTTGACCTTGACTACTCCTGCTTGCAGCCTGCCCTGACCTCTGGCTTGTTTGACCTCGATTCTGCCTGATGTTCCTGCACCTCGCCTGATTCCTAATTATCAGCAGTGACCTGCCTCTGCGTGCACAGTGGTCCCAACCTGGCAGTTGCATAAGCATAACATCCTCACCACTAGAGGCTCTGCTTAAGACCGGACAGCTGCTTAGACTCTGCGCCCCGTGCACAACTGTGCCAACTGAGCTGGTGACATGGAGGGTCCACCATCCTGCCCTGTGGCATTGTGACATGGAGATCTGGACTTCTTGTTTAGCCTGACCTTTGTATAAATTATTCCTAAACGCCAAGCAAAACAGTACACCAGTAATAAATACACCATGAAATAAATATATAGGAGCTGTTTTGCCAAGGGATTTAAGTTTTTGTCTATCCAGTGCTGAGACTTACATATATATAGTAAATACGGTAGCATATGCCGGTATTTGTCTTGGAATATTTTTACCATAGGCGTCATCAATCAATCTCAGAAGTCACCTGGTGCTGATTATCATCCCCGGACAGGAATGAGTAACGGGAGGAATTAGACTCAGGTTCCACAATCAGTGAGCTTTCTGGAGCACTAATTAATCAGTGTCAAGAACACTTTCAAAAGCTAAAACCTACCGCTCATTTTATAAATGTGTTTCTAATGACCATGACCACGTTCCACTAACGAGAGAATGATGCCTCCCAGAATTTACATCGCCCAAGTGTTCCCTGTGACGGAGAATTCAACGTGTAGCCTAATACATACCTTATGAGGGCTGGGTGTGCCTACAGATCCTTTGAAAACTCTGTGCTTGATTTGCTAATATGTTTAAACTATGTCTAAACTCAGGAAACAGCCCCACAAGAAATACCACAAGGCAGAAATCTTAGACAGGTCTTCCTCTAGCACAGAAAACCATATGAATTTCAAGCAGATATAAACCCAACTGGTTGACATGCGGAAGCTCTATCATTATTTTCATTTTTTTTATTTAATACTTTGAACTTTCCCAACCTTGTTAGTCACCTATGTGCACCAACATTGGCTGTATCTATTTACTCTGGCTTAATGATAGCCAAACAACGGTGGACCATGCTTGCACATTAGGTGTTGGTAAGGTTCCTCTTAAACTGTGTACAGAAACTAGAATTTTTTCCACCTGAGACAAATGTTCCTAATAGCTATGGGCAAAAATGTATCAATGGTTGCCCAATGTTGTATATTGATCTATCTTGCTGGTATTATAATGGAGGAGGACACACAGGGGCACACTTTTGTGCCCACCCTTCCAGATAGAACAGTACAGATCTGTATAGTTCTCTTTCATTCTTATTGTTGAAGACAGTCACTAATGATCTTTTCCAGTGACAAGAATTGTATGTGGCTTAAGTCTCAACTTGTGGCAGGATGAAAAAGCAGGAGACAATTACCACACTATACCAGAAAATTCTTTTTGGTGGGGTCACCAGGTTTTCCTTTTAATGAAACCTTGAGATGAACGCTCGAAAAACATTTTGAAACAACATGCTAAAGTTGAAATGAGATTTTAGTGAATAGACCTAGATTTTATTTCAAGCAAATCTATCACAAGAATACAAAAGAAAAGTCACCCACTGATAAAAGTACAAAGCAGGTACAACTCATCTGCCCAGTTGATGACCAGATTGACTGTTGTAGATCAAGAAGTACCCTAATTTCCAGGTGTTAGACAAATATGTATACTTTCTACAGTGCATCACCAAGATGGCTTGCCAAGCAATAAACAATTGATAACATTTGTAAACAATAAACTCAGAAAGTTTGAAGGCACCTTGAGGGAAGTTTTTTTTTCATTTCTCCGACTGCACTGTTGGGTGTGGACTGTGCCTTCCAAGACCTGCAGCCTGGTTTTTGGGTTTAGAACATGGTGGTGTATTTTCATAAAGAAAAAATAATATTGTTGTTTAATATTGGGGGTTTAAATTGTTTTATGAATTATGTTTGTATGTGAATATGAACTTGGTTGTAAATTTCTGTAAAAGTTCATTATTTATTTGTTGTAAATGGTTATTTATTTATGTTGTTAAATAAACAGCTGCTTGTCAGCCATTTTAAGTCCAGTAAAGTTGTCAGTGAGTTTTTGGGGGCTGGCAAATTGGGGGAGGGGGTGGTGAAAGTGGGAGGGGGCAAAGTTAGAGCTACCCTGGTCATGGAAAACATTAACATTAATGTTCCCCACCTGAAATGGTTTACATCTAGATTCAGTCTATATTTTCCTGAACTACACCAGTCTTTTTCAGCCTTTTGAATATGGAGAAACCCTTGAAATAAATCATGTCTTAAGGAACCCATGCTATAAATACTAAATCCACAGCTCACAAAACATTAACATGGTAGTCAGTAGGATCAAAGCCTCTTATATTGCTGGCCCAAGGGAAGAATGTCACAATTACTGATAACCAAAAAGATCATTAGTGTCAGTTAAACTGACCTGGGAAGTACAAATTCCTTATGGAAGGTACCCCTAGCAATCTTTGGAGGAACCCTGGTTGAGAAACACTTCACAAGACATTCAAGCCTGAGAAGAACATATAAAACTCTATATGGATAGTGTCCATGGTGCAAAATTTAACTAGAACCCGAAGCACTTAAAATGGAAAAATGCTGATCACGTAGGCACATTTTGCACACAATCACGAAATAAAAATCAATCACAAATCTTCTTGCCTACCTATTAAATTTTACAAAACAAACTCCCTCAAAATTTGATGTTAACATAACTGTAATTTTACATATAAAAGATCTGCTTGGTGTGAGGTGATTATCAGTAATTGTACATGATTTGGTTAAATTGAGGGTCACCTGTCACAGTTTTTGTTTTGTCATCTGATCTTCAGAAACGTGTCGAGTTTTTTGACACTTGGTTAAAAAGATTTCCTGACAGCTGTTAACTTGCCTGGGGCGATTCCATATAATTAGAGTCTTTATGTACTTACATTCATACTGTCCTGTCGCCCCCTCATTCTAGAGATGACAGCTCGTCCAGATCCCTATTTAGGAATACTCACCATGGGCTACTAAAATTTAATTAACATAGCCCCAAAAACACAAAAGAGTTTTAACTTTTGGAAATGTGCCATGTATGCAGCGCTGGATGTGCCCATACACAGTGTGAATATTCTTGACATTTTAGTCCTAATCTTCCGATAATCACCCTGCCTTTTGTGAACAAAATGATTTCCCCTACGGATCAATAGCCATCTGGCATCTTGATATAAAAAAGAACGGGATAACTAAAATGTTAAAAGCTTGAAAAAGGCCGGATTCACTGAGGTACAAGTTAACGTAAAATTTGTTTAAGGCAAAGTTAAACAAAAAAAAATCTCACTTACGTTCACTTCCGCAGATCCCTAGATCCGTACAGAGCTTTCCTGCATTGGGTCCCCCACTGTCCTGGCATTCATCTTTGTCCAGCGGATGAAGCGCCAGGTGCCGCCATCTTCGCCATTTTTTCTTCTTCTGGCTACCTCACTGGATCTTGCACCACATAGCCCTTCATAGCCTGCCATGAATGGGGAAAAAAAGAGTGCCAATCTCACTGCACATACGTTAGATTGGCATTTTTGTTCCCATGTAGGAAAAAGCCCCCTTGCACATGTCCGATATTTATATATATAAGGAGCAACCAGAAGCCTCCTAGGAGGATGTGTGACATGAGTATCCCAGGAGGCTCTGCACTCTCATTCTGTCTTTAATGGGGGTAAGGATAGAAGGAAAGGGGATTCACCTTTTTTTATAAACCAAAAAAGAAAAAAAAGAATAAGGCAAAATTTAGTTCTTTATATTCATTTTGTGTAATCTTCTGCAGTGTTTAAAGCAGAACCAAAGTTCCACTTTTCCAAATTTTAGATAAAGCAGGGCATTATGGCAGAAAGGGACAGGACAGCCAGCACTTGCTGGGACTGAATGAACACCCCTGTGTCTGCGCAGGAGTTCTATCATCCCAATCCAGGCAGTCAAGATGGCTGATGAACTTAACTAGGATCAAAAGAATAAAAAAGATTGCAGTACCCTGCGACCAAATGGGGACAGCTCAGCATAGCTGGGCGTATTTCCACTTAAAACTGTGGGAAGGTGGAAGAACCATGAAACTTTATTCCAGTTGCTTACCAGGAAGAAGCATGTTTAACAAAATAGCGGGATGATCTTTTTTTCCAATCATCAGGTTTGGGACTCCATTGGTGACCAAGCTGCAATCCTTAACTGCAAAAGAGAAAAGTAGGGTCACTGACATGGGTGTGCTCTTTGGAAGCTTATGTAAGCAGAGGACTAGCAGGACAAAATGTCAATTTTTTGGCAGGTAACACACTTATCATCCCTATACCTTTTTAAATGTCGTCTCTGCAGCACACACCTGCCCCAATCAGAAAAACTTAAGAAAACTGCTTGACATTTAGCCTGTTCCTGGTCAAAGGGTCTTTCTGTTTGCTCATACCCTGGAGAGTGGTCTGTTTGATCCCACATTCTGTCTGTTCATGTCTTGTATTACTCCTGTGGTTATTTCATCTGTGTGTTATTCTCAGCTTGTCTCTTCATATCCTAATCACCAGCTTGTTACCTGGTTTCATCAGTCTGTTCTCTGTCTATGGCCCTGATTTATGAAAGCTCTCCAAGGCTGGGGAGAATACACTTTCATCAGTGAAGCTGGGTGATTCAGCAAACCTGGAATGGGTCTGGTCCAGGATTCAAAACGTTTGCTAGCAAGTAGCAAATAATTTTTAAAAATCCACTCCATGTTTTCTGGATCACCCAGCTTCACTTCTGAAAGTGTATTCTCTCCAGCTTTGGAGAGCTTTCATGAATCAGGCCCTATATGTCTAGAATTTGGACTCTGTGTAAGATCAGTTTTGTCTGCACTATATCTGACTAATAAATGGCTGTTGTCAATGTCTAATATTTACTGTGACTACCTGAGGACTTACACCTCCACCATATGCCCTGCTTGTTGGTCCAACAAACTCAGTGGCATAGCTGTTCAACTGGAGTTTTGCTTTACATGGATTCCCCGAGCTTGAACTTATTACAAAATCCTTTAAAACATGGGCCAATCAAAAACTGCTATGCTTGGTAATGGGTTGCACACGTCTATTTATCTAGAATTACAGCTCTTCCAGTTTTCTCTACCTAAGAAATTATTCTTTAGACTAGCTTGTGATGTATTTATTTATTTTAAATGTGGAATTATTGGTGTTGATTCAATAAATAGGTTTGGGCTGTTCACATAGCAAAGTAAATTATCATTCTGAAAGGGATAATTCACTTAGCTTGGTAAATGTGAACATTTACTGTGCAAAAAATACTAACTCAAGTGCAAGAGAATGTAAAAAAAAAAAAATAGTTTTTCCTTGCAGATAATTGGATGGCTAAGGTCAGCAGAGCTTCACCTTATTCACTAACAGAGTGATAAATAACTTTGCTAACTGAATAACCCTAAAGCTGTACAGATATCATATTTATGTCACTGGAAATAATCTTTTGTGATCATATACAATGACACTAGAACAAATGAGTGCTGTACAGACAGTACTGTTCAGTTTTATGGAGAAGGGAATGACAAGCAGGAGGCACCACGCTGTGTCTTCCTCCATAGATATTGGCAGCACCAGTCATTCCTTAAATGATCCATGGTGGATAACTAAATGATGTTGGGGAGCACTGTACAAAGGTTAGATTGTACCTGAGATGTTCAAAATGTTATATTATTATTACCTAGTATTGATGTAGCCCCGACATATTAAGTAGCACCTTACAAAGTCCAAACTCATGTCACTACACAATCCTTCATCTGAAAAGACAGTTATCTGGTGTATATGTAACTTTCCTCATTTAATAAATCAACTCCATTACTTAGTAAAGGGGCTGTAATAGAAGTCATCTTTAGAAATCCTATCTAAGGTATCTCCAAGCTATGGCTGTTTCAGACAACTCCTATAGCATATCTGAGGTCTTTGATCATCTTTTGTAGCATGTCCGTAGTCTCTATAAATTTCTTGTTCTGCATCTCCATTCTTTGAAAGCTTTCTGTTTTCTGGATTATTATAATTTAATAATACTTTGGTTATGTTATGGGCCACATTTGAGGTTCCCTGTATTAAAGCAAACCTATCACCAAATTGTTTACATTATATAAAAGGTGGCTTCCCAAAAGATATGTATTTTATATATATTGTTAAAATCCTTTCTTGTAATTTGAAAAGGAGGTGCCACTTCCTTCCATCTTTACTCAGACTTAATGGGAAACCAGAAGTTCTCTGGGATACTTATGTCTCATTACCACAGTAAGCTGCAGGCTGCTCCTTTTGTGCATGCAGGCCTTCCAGGAATTTTTTTAAAAACATTCTGATCTTTTTTTTTTTTTTTTATATTTTAAAGAAGGCATGTCACCCAATCTCATGTCTGCGCAGTGCAAGATTGGTTAATGTAAGAATAAGAAACCTGATGGAAGAAGACAAACACCCACTGTGCAGTCCATGTCAGACAGAAGAAGGAGGATGCACAGCGCAGGACCTACGGGATTAGAATCATGGGGGGTAGACGGCTTTCCAGCTTTAAAAGTATCTTTTTTTTTTATTTTTTTTTTAATTAAAAGTTCCACCTTAAATAAACATTGTATAGAGCTTTACCAAATTTCTAGCTGACTTTTACCTTATTGCTCGATGTTCTATAACTAAACATAATAAATTCAGATCTGTATTGGGTTTCTTGTGTGTTTCTTGCAATATATTCAGAAAAAAGGTAAAATACTTCATCAATTTATAACCAGCTATGGCAGAGTTCAGTGGGAGGTTTAACTCACTATTCCAAAAACAAATCCCCCTGACCTTAGCCTCTCTTAATAGTAAAGAGAACTAATGAATATTTCATATAAATAATACGAATATGTAAAGAAAATATTAAACATAAAACATGTCTTTATATGCTCAAAGGCTATTAAATACTGAAATATATACCATGTATACCTGATAGTTGGAGGGCACACCATATTGGAGCTTGGGCTTTTTGTTGCTTTTATATGGGTTCCAACCTTTCCACATTCTATTCAAACTAAAAACTGAAAGTTAGATTTGCATAAACTTTAATCTCTGAGCAAACAGAGAAAAACTAAGAAAAAACCAATTCCAGGAACAGTATTAATGAGCATTGTTGCCATGGCTTTTCAGTAGTTTTAGAAAATCACAGCCAGCTGCAGGTAGGCATAAAAAGCTATTTTTTTAAAACTGCAAGTACATATAAAATATATTTCTTCTAGCCAAACCAGAGTTACTTTTTGCATTCTATAATTTAGTATTTACTCATCCAATACCTTAGCCAAATGCTTTATAGCTCAGCAGCATGTACACATATGCCAGATGAAAAATTTGACTTTTATGCAAATCACATGGCTTGAAACTTAGCTAAACAAATTCTGCAAATTTCATATCAGTCATTTGTTCTGCATCTCATTGCCTATATTTACCAACCACATAAAAGTGGCACGACTCCTGACCATTTTAGCAGCTGAGAATTTAGTTATGGATCTTCTCTGCACTGTCAGCTATTAGATAGTGTGATCACAGTTGCTGTAAAGTTGCTTAAGCACCCCTAAATTGCTTGGATATAGGAGATCCCACCTCCAACCCTATGCACACACATTAAAATATGCCACCCCATTTTCAAGAAAGTTGGGATGCTTTCTAAGAATGCAAAACATTTAAAATTTGTAATTTGGTAATTCTTTATACCTTAGGTAAAATTACAAAGATTTTTAGTGTTTTCACCAACAAACTTAGTTCTATTTGATACAAACATACACATAAACAAATTTCGAAATTGATGCCTGCAACAGACTCCGAAAAAGTTTCTCTGATCCTCTTCTTCATTATGTTCCAGACATTTTCACTAGGATACAGATCTAGATTGCAAGCAAGCCAGTGAAGCACAAGGATTCAATGTCTATGAAGCTATGAATCTAAAATCTTTTTTTTATAATTCATGCAGAATGAGGCCTGGCATTGTCCTGCTAAAATATATATGGAGTCCTGGGAAATGATGTTGTCCTGATGGGAGCATATTTTATTCTTTCTGGAATTCCTATGTACGTCTCTGCATCAATTGTGCCTTCACATATATAAAGATCCCCCATATCAGATTTTTTTTTTTCATGTCTCATTAAGAAGATTTTCCTTCACTTCCTGTCCAGTAAACTCAACAAGAAGGAGGAAGATATCTTTTCAATGTGAGGGAAAATGCCTCCATTTGTCTTCTTTGGAAGATTTCCCTTCTATTCCTGGTGGCAACTCAAAATTTTGGATTTACCCACACTGACACCGGCAAGTAGAACAAACAGAGACTGAATCTCTCTAACAAAGTATTATTATTTTTTATTGAGTTCTAGCTCTTTCACATTCTATCCAAGTATAAAAAAACAAGCTTCTGCTGGATGTGACTTTTGATAAATTGAAGTAGATTGCATTATGGAATAAATATCTACCAGCATATCTCATCTGTACAAATGTCGTCCAAATTCCATAGCTGACACCAGATATCTAGGACACAGCACCCAGTTATAACCCAACACAGCCTACAAACCACACTCAGAAATAGGGACCGAGGGGCTTGTTGGTGCTCAGCATCCATATGGGCTTATTATATCTTGCCGCCTGTCACGTTGCAGTCCCAGCAACTGGCACACTAGCTGTCACAGAGGATTAGCTTGCCGTTGTGCGCACACTTTACTCGAGGTCCCTCGCTGTCATCCTCCAGAGCCCGGGAGCGCAGGTTGAAGATGATCGAACGGCAGCCTCACACTTCAGCCCTGCAGATTGTCACTTTGTGTCTCTTTATTCTGGTGGCAACACCATGCTCCATGCAAAATGTCACCTCAATTCTTGTCTGGAGAAGGCATTTGGGTGTAAAGGCCGTTTAAAAGACACAACAGAAGAACCTTCATGTCCTGCCGTGACAATAAGCATATAAATATGAAGATGAACATGACTAAATGACAGAAATAATTAGCTCTGGAGTAATTGAAGTCATTTACTGTGACAGTCAGGAATAAAAAACTATATAGACACCTACTATCTTTTGGGATTATGTACAGTAGATGTAAACCTTAAATTAATGACATTCTGGTTTCTAAATGTTTTATAAATAGTTATTTAATGCTAAATACTTGCAGTTTTTGGTTTTGAAATACTTGTTTTCATCTTTTTATATACTTTGTTGTTAATGTGGTCTCCATGCAGCCACTTCTTCTCTACATTGATTTATTGATTGCATTGTATTTCTCAGCGAAGGTCTGCTGGTGGTGACAACAGCTGGCCATGCCTGTGTTATGTTTGCTGATATAGCAACTTTTAGTTTTAATGGGAAACACATGTGATAGGGTGACAACAAAGCCATACAACCAGAAGACAATGACAGAGCATTGGCACCCTCTAACCGTAACAGACTAAACAAGGACCATCGTGGAAGGATTGCCGAGTATTATTTCAATATTAGCTGCAGAATTAAATAAACTTAAATATTACTGGCATGTTAAAGCTGGAATGAGAATTCGAGGGTTGGGTCTATTTTAGTAGCCATTGTTTCTGGTTGTCGTTAATTACAATTGTCAGTATGTGGTCATCATGATAAAAGAAAGTTATCTCATTGAAGAGGAGCTTCAAATGTAACCTTAAGGATTGCTGCACTACACAGAACTACATTTCAAAAATAAAAAACTGTGAGCAGGTAGGTACTTTACACCAGAAATGACAGGAGATATCCTTTCTGTTTTAAAAATAAACTAAACTGCCTGTTTCCAGTTTTTTAAAAGAGCACTCACCTCTCCTTGCTGTCTTGGGTACCGGCAAACTTCAGCTAGTCCTTTTCCCGGTTCAGGCCAGGCTGGAATGATGTCACCCTCAAGCATTCGCATGGGAGTTTATTTATTCCCAGCAGTTGGGTAAGCTGGCATCATAGACTGAGCTGTGCATGCGTGTGTACATTACAGAAAAGATTGTGCTGAATGCACATGTGTTATTGAGAAACATGCTCACAGCAGGAGAAGGAACAGAATAACCAAATCAATCAGCTGCAGTTACTTCATTGCTCAATTACAAGCTAGCAGACTGTATGTACAGCGCTTGTTTGTTTATCTGTCACTCTTTGTTGCTGGAAACGAACATTGATATGGTCGTTTCAAGCTACGAAAATTGCACATGTGTAGAATTTATTGGGCAGAAACACAAATCCTTTCACAGATAAACTTCTTCCATAAGTGTATTTTGAATGTGAATTTAGCTGTTTTTTATGGGCTTTAGATTTAGAAAAAGCAAATATAAATACAAAATTTTAGTAAAAAATATATCCACTAATAAAACATTTGTCATTTCATATACTTCCTTTAAGAATGTTAAAAATCCTCTTTTTTGTGATTACTATAGTGAAATTGTATTGAAAAGTTTAATTGTTTTTCTTACCACCAGACCTTGGAGGAGGGTTTGAGGAGGATATCATTCATACCTAGATCCAGGGTCCAAAAGAAACCATAACATATTATTAAAGCATTACCTGCAAAAGTATATGCAGAGTAACTTTCAACAATTAAAGAACAGTTGGATCCTAGTTAAATTTAAATAATAAAAACGACTCAGGGCCCCAATGAAATAGTAAGAAAAAAAAATGGCCCAAAAATGCCCATTTACCATGCCTGATGTATATCTGTTCCTTGTCCTGCTTATATGGGTAAAGGAAATGTTCAGAGGGGTTTAGAGAGAAGACGATATTCTGCAGTTCAGCACCAGACAGATTACTGGTCACTGTGCAGATTTACCTAGCTGGCCATTTGGGAACAAAGACCCACTTTAAATATAAAAATGTTACATTTGATTGGAATCTACAATTAAACACCATCAAACTTTTTCAGGCTTTGCTTCCACATTCAATACTGTATAAGAGGAAGACAGAATTGCAATAAACGCAGCCATTGAATCAGAAATGTGCATAGATCTAATTGGTGTCAAAATTGTAATTAACTTGAGTGTGACCTCTAGACGAGAGGCGCTGTGTATAGATAGAATAGTAATTATCTTAGAGATGTGTATGATGACCTAGTGCTTAATGGTAGTAAAATTAAATTCAGGTGCTAGAAGACAAAGAAATAAACTGCCGCAAGTCACCCAAAGCAGAAGAAATATAATAAATATAATAAATAGAATGTATAGTGTATGTTTAATAAGTGTACATTTTGGGCCTGATTTATTAAAGACTGGAGAAGATAGACTATTATGAAGGAACATGGGTTATCCAGCAAACCTGGAATAAATTTAATTTGGGCACTTGAGATTTGGGCACGTGACCAGGGTCCCAACGTGACCTTGCCTGTTGTTTAAATAGAAGTGCTTTATTTAAAAAAATAAATTATTTAAAAAAATAAATAATTTGCTTTTAATTGGCATTTTTTTCAATCCTATATCCGAGAATTGATGGATCACCCAGGTTCTCCTGAAATAGTCTTTTTTGGTCTTGGAGAGCTTTAATAAGTTAAGCTCCATGTTTCATAGTATTTAAAGTTCACTGTGGATGAGACAATTCATTTCTTTACATCCAGTGTTCCATATATATTCCTATTTAATGGGCAGAGCTGCATAATATGTTGGCGCTATTTAAATCCTGTTTATTATTATTAATAATAATAATAACATATTGACAGAATTCCTCTTAGAGAACCGTGAAAGGTCCTCCATGCTCTGTTGCCCGCATAGTCCACCATATGCAGGAGAGGGATACATAGCAGGGTTAGGCTTTTTTCCAGACACAGAAAACCAATCCAGTGATCTCTGCACAGGCATTGGTATGTTTATTAAATTGTAAGCTCTTCCAGGCAGGGTCCTCTCCTCCTGTATCACTGTCTGTATTCGTCTGTCATTTGCAACCCCTATTTAATTGTACAGCTCTACATAATATGTTGGCGCTATATAAATCTTGTTTAATATTAATAATAATAATATTTGGTGCTGATCACACAAGGCTTCCAAACACACAGAAAGCAGAACAATTTCAAAACAAAACTGAGCTGTATCCCAGCACTCACTAGAACAGTGTTTCTTAACTTTTTTTTTATCATGGGGTAACCTTTTGAAATAATTTTTAGGTCTTTAGGGAACACCCAACTATAATTACGATATTCCCAGCACATAGTGTATAAGTGTGGTGCTCAGTGGGAGGAATGCTTCTTGTATTGCTGGCCAGTGGGAAGAATGCCACCCACAAATATCCAAAGAGATCATTGGAATCTGATTGACCTGAAAGTACAATTTGCTCATTGCTCAAAGAACCTTCAGCAACCTCTGAAGGAACCTTTGGATTTCACAAAACCTTGGTTGAAAAGTGTTGCACTAGACAATATTATACAGCCCTGTCAATCAAACTGGAACACTGGACTTTATATACATATATACAATCCAGTTTTCAACGTTTGCCCTTTCTGACCCTAATCAGTAGATTATGACAACACTGTTCAGTATTATGTCCTGTGCTCAAGGTACTTTAATCAAGGTTCCTTGTTCCTATGTTTACTAAGATCCCATTACTAACTGGCAGAACAAACAGTTTCTGACAGCTCCAGCCTCTACTAACTAAAAAGATCTATCAGCGTGGTTCCTGATCATGTGATCCCGATGAAAGCTATGACAAAGTAGGCAAATGTAAGCTGACAGGTTGGCAAGATGCTTCTATGAAATCCTGTAATGGTAATATACAATATAAGTATTAAAATATATATCTAAATTCTAAATATTCTTCAATAATAAAACAAAAGTATACAACAAAAAGGCCTAACATGACCTTTTAATAAATAATTTTGGTAAGCAATTTTTTTTGCTAAACAATGGAGGTCTGAGCATCTAGGCTTTATTAAACTATGGTCACAAAAGATTGGAAAACGCAGATTCCCTTTAACTAGAAACATATTTTACCATAACCAGCTATAAATAAATTGTCATATGATTTAAACATTTTTAGCACAACCATAAGGCACTGTCAACATGTATGCCACAAGGATAAACCCACTGTGGGACCTTTGGGATTAAAATGCCAGGTTGGAATTTTTCTTTGATGTAGGAGAGATCATCTGAACATGTTACTCTGTGTACAGTATGGAGAAATGTACAATAGCACTAAACGTTATAGTAAAAGAAGGTCAACCCATGCAAATGTGATATTAAAGTCATAGGCAGAGTTTCCAATATTTTTGAATATATTGTAAGCTTTTCTGGGCAGGGTCCTCTCCTCCTCCTGTGTTACTGTCTGTATCTGTCTGTCATTTGCAACCCCTAATTAATGTACAGTGCTGCGTAATTGGCGCTATAACAATATTGTTTATGAATAATATTATTTAAACAATAAGATCTTCCTGTCCGGATTGTCTGTCTGGGGGCCCTTGGGTATTCCAACCCACGTTTGTGTGCACCAACCCCTCCTATCTCATATCTCCATTATTTAGGATAAATACAGTCCACCAAGAAGAGATGGACTCCCTCAAATATTATTGCAGAACTCTTACAAAACTGTCACCCATCCACATTACATAAAGCTCAGATCCTCTAAATGACTTTTAAATAAAAGACTTACAGGGAGAATTAAATTTTGAGTTTTGACATCATCTTCTATGTTCCAGTGATTATGTAAGTCCTTTTGATGGTAATTTATCTACTTTGATAATATAGCTTTTAAGGACTCCCAGCTTTAGATTTGCCTTAACCACGCATCCATTGATGTAGTTCTTCTTAATATAGAATGATAACACCTCTCCTTGTACAGCCAACTTCAAAGACATCACAGGTGGCCAGACATATTTTTACTAAGAATGACAACTGGTGAGAGATCTGCCATTGATCATTTGCATTAGTTTACTATTCTAAACTTTGCAAGGAGAAAGTAATGCCAGACAGGTTATGGTGAATTGACCTAAAAAGGACCAAAAGAGCCTTCCTAAAACAGAAGGTATCTAAATGTTTCATTTCATCACAAATCCTAAAAATAATCAAAAAGAAAAATTACAGGTTTTTGGAATATGTAGTAAAATAAGTCATGGTAAAATTTGCTGTCCTGTTCTGGTTTATTGAGGAGCTTTTGGTACCAATAGCCAACAAACCTCAAACGACAGTATGAAGTTTGGAATAAATTGGCTATAGTTGGTCAAGGGGCATAAAGGAATGATTTTCATGGTTTCACTTGGTATCTTAAACTAAGAAATAACCTTTCAATCAATGATATATAATAATACGTTGAATTTTAAGAAAGTCTACCGTGTCATGTAAAAAGTACAAAATAATTAGCATTTTTCAAAGGATGCAGATAATATTATGACTTTGGTCCTTGCAACTTTGACATTTTTTGGTCAGGTGACTCATTGCAGCAGAGCCACCCAGAAGAGTCTTCTGTTTACCATTATTGAGTTGTTCATCTTTGGCATTCTGTTTAACATTGTTTCCCAGATTTTGTTTATCCCTCATCTTTTTTTATGCTTGGTTTTATAACCAGGCACATAGCAGGAAAGGGTTAAGTGTCGTCCCTCCCTCAGCGCAGTGTGCTTGCCCGCCTTCCCGCATCGCCTTGTTCGCATCCAACTGTTTTGACATGCAGACAGCTATGGATATATAAATTACAAAACACATTGCAAATGTCTGTCAAATTTCAGATGCAAATTAAACAACAGGAAAAAAAACTGGTGTTTGTGTTTAACAACTGACAGCTTCATTAGCATGAAAAAAATAAAGTTTATGGAAGTAATTATTCTAAATTTCATTAGTTTGCTGTGAAAACACTTGAAAAAAAAATGAGCCCCATCTCCAATTTCCCATTCTGGGAACTGCATAATATTACTGAAATGAGCTCACACAGTGTACACGAGGTGCTGGCACAGCTACTGAAACAGTTTTCCGAGGATGTATTGTGTGCAGCAATTTATCCAACTAGATTGACGTACAGTATAACTACAAACCATGCATGTAGGTCATATGTAATACTGGAGAGTGATCTAAATAAAAAGATAGCAACCATCATTTTTCTCTCTTAATGCAGAACTAAACTTTATTAGAAAAAATTGCTCAAATTGGTTCATTATTGCAAAAGGGACAGGCAATGTACTTTCTTCAACAAAGTAAACGTACCTGCTTGTTCTTAATGTTACCTAGAGATACACTGAATGGTGCATGCACAGCTCAATGTATGATGCCAGGAATTTTGGTATACCCCCCATTGCCTGGAATTGATGAACTCCTGTCTGCATGTGTGAGAGTTACATCATTCTTGTTTGGCCAAATATTATGGTTAAAGAATGTGGAGGAATGAGGAGTGGGTGAAGGTGGGGTCCCCTGACACAGCAAGAAGAGTAACTAAATTTGTGATTAGGCAGGTAAGTTTATTGCCTGGCCATTCTGCAATAATGGTTCTGCCTGCTCATAAGTTTTTCTTAATGAAGTTTAGTTCTACGTGGAAACAAATGTGAAATGCAAAAACGTTCTACCAGGCAGGTCCTTTATTGCAGAAGATACAGGTGATATCTCTTATGCAATAAAATAAACTTACTTGCATGATCACAATTTTTTACTTTCACTCACCTGTGATCGCTCTGATGAGTGCAGCTCTACTTCTGAGTATTTGCTCTTTGGCCATCTTGATTTCCCAGGCCAGGATGATGTAGCTTCTGTGTTCCTGGCATGTCCAAGTATCCTGTACTGAGCTGTATGTGCTCATCTCAGTGTATTAATAAAAGAAGATGGCTAATAGGCGGGTAAGTATGTTATATTGCAAAAAAGGGCATTGCCCGTCCCTTCTGCAATGAAAACTACTTGCAAATTTTAAATGCAAAAAACTTTAGCTCTGCTTTATGAAAATTAGAATTAGATATCTAGTCAAAACTTTTAAATTATCATGATCCTATAATTGTGTGAACCTGAATGGCTAAACCTGAAGTCATACTTCCCAATTTTTCCTGATTTGGTGCGACTGTCTCTCTTTCAGAACTCCTTCTGCTCCTCTTTCTTCCTCACTTTTTTGGGTGTATCAACATATAAGTAATCATGGACAAACTGCATTTGAATACAGACCACTTTGGAAAATGTTCCCACATAAAGGTGATACTAAATGACAGACAGGTCAGACAGCACATAGTGAAAGAAGAGGACTAGGACAGCACAGAGTGTGAGGAGAGGGCTGGATGACCCTTCAGCCTTGGTAGCCTATAGTAGCCCTTGTTACCCTTGGTAGCAAATACCTGCTTCAGGTTTTAATGCTTATTCTGTGCTGGGAAATGGGACTAATTATTTTTAGCACAGGGTGGGACTATCTATAAAAGAAAAGAAGGACTGGAGTTCAACATGAATACACAAAGGTTTAGCCAATGTAGCCTCCTATAGTTAAATTAGGGAATCCATATTGCCTACCTGCTTGGGGGTAGAGTTTCTTGACCAATCACTATCAGGGCATTTCATTCCTCAGTTCATCATAAGCACATACTTCAAACCTTTCCAATACAAACCTGCATGTCTGTACCAGGATAATTCTTAAAAATAATCCTTCAGCAATGAACAGATTGTGCACGCTTGGCCAACCACAATGTAATGCCTGTGGCCACCTTTATGTGCCCTGGGCATGCTTTTTTTCCAGTTTGAAATATCATCAGTCCGGCTGACATATGGAAACATTTACATTGGTTGATGTCACCAGATAGCCCTTCCTATATTGCAGTTATAGTTTTCATAATAAACATAATTATACCAAGTGGTTCTTTAATCGGGTAACCTATCTCATCTCACCTTCATAATAAACAGCGGTGAACCCAGCACTCGGTGTGAAATTAGATGCGGCCTGTGAGGCAGAAAGGAATGTGACCTCTTGTAGCCTGGAAACTGTATCTAATTCCATTAGACTGCTACGCTCTAATCTGTTAAACTGTGATCTAAAAAAGGCCTTTTAAGTTCAAGAGATGTGGGATTGGCAATTACAACGCTGCCCATCTGGTTGCAACATCTCCTGACTTTCCGTAATGCAATTATGTATTCTAAATGTATGTTTTTACTAAGTATTTCATTAGACATTTTCAATATATTATAAATCTGTTTCTACAAGTCATTTCACCATATATTTATAAAATACAATTAAAAAATCCAGGAAATAAAACCCTATAGTGCATATTTAAAGAGGACGTAAACTGTAAAATCAAAGACCATTGTGATTCTCCGATCAGTGAGTAGCTCAGCTTTTAAACTGATCCCACTGTTCTGCAGAGAGCATGTTATCAATTATTTGGTCATATGCCAATGTGATTCTAAACTTAATTTTTTACAGTAAATGGATAACTTTTTATATCTTTTATCTACATATTATTTCAGAGGGTTAGGTACATTAAAGTAATTTAATTGCAAGCAAAATTTTAGATTTGGGGTAACCAATGTTTTTTTTTTTTCTATTCCGTGCCTATGTGGCAGTGTGCTCTTTTTGTGAAACTCATATTACAAATGTTTATTGGAATTTTATAAGAGAAGATGATACGTATTCATCGGACAGTCGTCACAGACACATTTGTGTTTTATGAGCAGATTCTCACAAGTGTAAGTTTCTTCCTCTCCCATTAATAAGGTAACAGATACATAAGGCGGATGGCAGTGCGGGCTCTGTGCTTTGTGTGTCTATGAGATGTCTTGTCCTCCCTTTTAAATACTTCTGTTCCTCATCCAAGAGTCACATTCCTTCTGGCTTCAGATCACATTTCACAGAGATGCTGAATGCCCCACCAATGGCATTTATTTTCTGCTGGGATATCTGGAAATATCTCTTTCAACTGCTGAACCCTATGTTTCCTGGGAGCGATCATATCACAACATTCCAGAATCCAAATAGTTCTTCTACCTGATTCCTCTCTGTGTGTTGACAAGCATATTCCTGCAAGTTGCTTGGCCCAGGTTCATGAAATCCTCCACCTTGTACAGTAAAGAATGACACCTGCCAGATAGGATGGCAAGCGTTCTCTTCTCATATTTAATAAAGGGATTGTGAAGTGTATTCTTTATCTTATTGTTTCTTTCCTCCTCTCCTCTCTCGCTCTCTCTTTATTCTTTATTTCTAATTTTCTATTTTATGTAGTAATTTAGGAGTTTAATTCAGAGGAATTAAACTATTTTGACTAGAGAATGATTGTTGGGGCCAGACTGGTGGTTGTGACATCTTATAAATTGCTGAACTCTCTGGGTTTTTTACACTATTAAGATATTACAGAAAATGGAAAGAAAAAAAGAAAGAAAGAGGAGTAGGGAGAGACAGCAGCAGAGAACGCATGAGAAAAAAAAAGAGAAAATTAGAGAGAAGGAGAAAGGAAAATAAAGGAGACAGAGAGAAATAAGAGAGACTGAGAAAGAGAGAACTCTACTTTCCTTTCTCTCACTCCCTTTTTCTTTATCCTTCTTTCCTGGACTATTCCCTGTAATGTCTTAAAATAATAGTGTAAAAAACCTGAGAGTTCAGCAATTTATGCGATGCCTCAACTACCAGTCTGGCCCCAACAACTATTCTTCAGGTAAAGAAATTAATGAGAAAAAGAGAAACAAGAATAAAATATATATATGTACTTTACATTCTTTTATGAATATGAGAAGAGATAAAAGTTGTTTTATTACACAGTCTTGTACTATTGTTTAAATAAAATACTTTCCAAGTTTTACATCCTTCCTTGCAGTGCTGCTGATCCATTGCAGCCACTTTCTTGCTTTATTTATTCCAGTAATGGCTACAAAGTATTTATCAAACTGTTGGTGACAACTCTGGGCCAAGTCTTTAATATGCCCAGGATGGCCATTATAGTGGAAGAACCTTCATGGTACTAGACATTATTTTAAAAAAAGCTCCAGATTTTAAAATATGGAAAATTACTTTTGCAATTACACTAAAATGTTAGAAAATACCAGTGTATGAGATTATAGTGGTTGTGGTTCCTTTAAAAACATTCTGAGAAGGGTAGAGTTACACTTTAAATACACTTTTATTTTGACTCAAAACATTTCTCTTCAAAGAACGGGCCATAAGGACCCCTCACCGGTCCTGCCACTTCCATTTCCTGTGGTTGTGACATTGATGGGACCCAGGGGCAGACATGGAAAAACACCTCCTATGAGGTATGCAGAGCCACAGTGAACGGCTATTTCCTGCGATTGAGAAATGACGAGAGAAATTGGAGCAATTATCAGGCATTTTACAAAGCACAACCTATAAGAAAAAAATTAAATTGTAAGAAAAACAAAAAGTTTCTTTCCCCTGTCAGTTGGCGGGGAGGTTTCCCACCGAGATCATAATTGCAATTTCTGTTCCACATCATCACGCGCTCTCCCTCCTGGAGAGATAATTGTATTGATTACATAACGCTCTTGTCATGCCTCAGACAGGTCTACCCATCTCCTCTCCTGTGTAATGCCTGTTTTACACAGCCTTACATGTAAATTGTCTTTTCAGATCTCAAAAAAAGTGTCACGACTTAGATTTTAGATGTTGTAATATGATGTGCCAATGTTCAACATAATTTAATCATGCTGGCATGTTTAAAATGAAACCTATATACTTCTATAAAAAAAATAAAAGCCAAAACAGGTTACCTATAAAAAGTTACTATACATGCCCCTCAAAACCCCATTGCCCCCCCACCACCTTTGCCCCCTTTGTCTTAATCACTGTGTATGTTTAGGAATATCTTCCAGAAGCACTTCTTACTTCTTACTCCATTAGGAGGGAAGCACTTACTTCCCTCCTAATGGAGATCTAGGCTGGGTAGCCCTCAACATACTGTAGGTATTTTACTTTTGTATTTCCACAAGCCTGAGATTCTTCCTTAAGGTACCAAGGTGGAAAATTAATGCTACCCAAACATCAGGGAAGCCAAAGCATCAGCATGACATCCAGAGAATTACCTATCCCAAAAGGAGAAGTCAGCAATGATAGCCTCCATTTTTCTCCAATGACAGGTTCCCTTTATCCGATTTCTGCAATTCATGAATCAATGTGCTCACTCCCTCCCTCTGTGTGCCAGTGAAACCTATAGCACAGGGTGGAGAACATTCTGAGGAATTTAGACAAAACATCATGTAGCAATATTATGACAGCCTGTTCACACATAAAGCAATCAGTTTCCTGGTAGTGTATCATACTGGTAGATGCAGTCACATAACATGTGACCGCACCATGTGAGGCCACATGCACTAACTTGTACTGCATTACATCAACGATGCACGATACTAATCAACAATTAAATATGTCTGCCTGTGACACAAAGCTGGCCCTGGTTTTGCATGCGACTGATGGATATATGAGCTCAGCTGCTTTATTAGTCTTAATTACACACGTGACTTTCACATTTTGGCCCTGAAGAAAGTGCACTTTGCTAGGACAGGTCCCTCCCTGGTACACCGCCGTCTCGACAACAGATTGGAATGATAATTACTTTGAACGTTTAGTATGGATGGGGCCGAGCAGAAGAATGACTCACAGCAATTATACTAACAACTCCTTTTATCTGGCATGTTTACATTCATCTCTTTGGGTCAAAAACAGTTTCTGGAATACAAATGGGAAGCAAGACGAAGCACCCGCTTGACAAGCATTGACAACACGTATCCATTCATGCCGGCCACCCAACAAACACATGTGCAACTTCGTAGACAGAGGGACTCTTATATCCAAGTGTCTGCAATACAAAAATGTTTGTGGTGCCTAATAACAACAATTGCTTCCTTTCATTCTTTCTTAAGACTTACTTCCTTTAGAATATATGTTTTTTATTAGGAATGTTTTTCATTATGTACCACACTACTCCGTCACTTAAAGCTGAACTCCAGCATTCCTTAAATCCTACGCAAATGCACAGGCTCCTCTCCTATACTGACATTGCTTACCCTGATATCACTGCATACTCTGAGCTTTTCACTGTGGGCCTGATTTATTAAAGCTCTCCAAGGCTGTAGAGGATATACGTTTCTCAGTGAAGCTGGGTGATCCAGCAAACCTGGAATGGATTTCTTCAAAGTCACTAGCTATTTGCTAGTAAAAGTTTTGAATCCTGGACCAGATCCATTCCAGGTTTGCTGTATCATGCAGCTTTATTCATAAAAGACAATAAAAAATCAGACAGAGCTCACTTTATTTCTTGACCCATGGACATTTATTCAGCTGAAATCTTTGAGGATGAATTATTCCACAGTGTCTGCAGATACAGAGGACAGAGTTTTTGCTTTAAAGTGTATTTACAGCTTGTTAAGAATTTGTAAATATTCATGGAATGGCAACAGTTGTAGCCAAATAAATGAAAATCCTGCTTGCTCTTTTTTTGGTGCAGGTTCTGCAAATCACATATTCCATTGAAAGTTATAATGTATGTAAATAGGAACAGAAAACACGTATACATGTGATAAAGGTGAATAACTATTAAATATTAAAATTTGTGAGGTCCACAGCCTACTTTAGTTTAAGCATTGCTGTAGAACATCAGTCACCTTCTACAGTTTCTTTTATTCAGTTATCTGTTGATTGGGGAACACCTGTTTGGGAATGTAGGAGAGGTATTCACAAAAACCCCCACTTCAGTCTCTTACATGTAGAAAGTTCCTCATTGTTTGGCATGACATCCTCAAGGGGAGTCCTATGGAATACAGAGTCCTATGGAATACAGAGCAGGTGAAATCTCGTGGAGATCATGGAGGGATGGGGGAAGCTTTAAAATAACTTTTAGATCTTCAAAGAACTTTTTCTATATTTGCTATATCCACAGTTCCAAGTACATTAGTACTTTAAGTACATCTTCCAAGTACATTAAGTACATCTTACATTGTTGGTCAGTGGAAAGAATACCAATCTTCCCTGCCAAAATGTCAGTGGTAGCTGACTTGAGAGGCACAAATCTCTCAAGGAACCCCCAGCAACCTTTGGAGGAACCCTGGTTGGAAAACACTGCTCTAATTCATTGCGAGAGCATTGTTTTGAAAAACTCTGCCTGGAATGCATTCTTTATCTAAATGCTGTGGGTGGACATCAGGGTAAGTTGGGTATAATTCTAACATTTATTACAGATACCTTTTATTATCTATATACAGCAGGTGATTTGGGAGGAGACCAGACTAACATAAGTGGACCTTCAATTATAGTGTAAGGTCTGCTTTAACTAGACATAGATAAGTGTGTCCAGGTTTGGTTCATTCAAATCAAATGTTGTTAAAATTGTTTACCCAACAGGAAGCATTCTCATTGGTCGGCAGTTTTTTTTATGAAGTATATCATGGATTTATAAGCCATTGGAAATACAGTGTACCCTAAAAACCAATTCCCATCCTATATTTTACCTTGATCTTATCAAAGTGGCTGGCAGGTGAAGCATCAAATGGGGGCTGGTTGTGATGGTTACTGCAGGATCAAACTCAAAAAGCATCCCTAAAATGACCAGGTAGATCACATATAGCAGCATGTGTAAGATATAAGGTGAGCAGTCTGTTGATGTATATATACGATATCATGTTAAATGAGCCTGGCAGCTGTTGAGAATTTCCTGGCATGCCTAGAGTGAAACATTATTCCTCCTGTATACAGTGCTGTGTAACATGGCCTATTGTTCACTGCAGACAATGCTGCGACTGCGGGAACACCAAACTGGGAAACACAAACGTAATTCCTTTCATACAGAGCTTGGAATTTAACACAGACCTGAGCGGCTCCTCCAACAATGAAACATTGTGCGATGGCCAGGAGGCATGGGTTCTGAAAAGAATGTGAGCCTCAGTCTAGATGGGTTGTAATGAGAACCCTAGGGAACCCTGGAGAAAGAAGCAAATCTAAAGTAAAATATAGCCAAAAATATATTACACGAAATGTATAGTATTTCCCATTTTTTTGTAGATATATATATAAGATTGGCTGCATAAAAGGTATTGTATCTACGTGTTTTTTAAGATCAATATTGCTTTATTAAAAGATATTCAAATTACAAAAGACATACGAATTATCAATTCCTAATACTTACACTATGCAGTACTACACAATGGCTGCATTTTACTGCTTCTTCTTACTGGCAAATGTTGATGTCAACTGAACAATAATGTAATATAGTGCAGCTTTCAAGACCTTAGATAAAGTAACTGCACTTGGTTTCTTTTTTTTTAACATTCATGCCTTTATTTTAATCTGATGATCCTGCTAGTAACAGACTTCCTGTCCTAGGGTAACAAAACTTACTTGGGACTGGATTTGTACTTTTTTTGTCTGGGCCAGCTAGCCTGTTCTCAAGGGGTAAATATGGGAGCACTGCCAAAACGAGTAACGTTGGGAACCATGATGGTTGTGGGCAGAATAGCCCTATACTAAGCACATATATGTATACCAATACAATAATATACAATACCAGTGGTCACAATGTTGCCCCCATTTGGCCATGGCAACTTAGGTCATGGCCTTGTGAGAAATACAGCCTTGACTGTACCATGTATATGGGGAAGAGGCATTGCCACTGTCAAGAAATGCCTCCCACTCCCCTTCATACATGGAAGGGAAGGCACAATTTCAGAAAACCATTCACTGATGGGTATGACCAATTTTTCAACCAGGTGCTCCATAAAGCATGGCATATGTGTTGTGATGCATTGCAGCATGGTTCATTGCCTGCTATTTTATATGTATCATTAAAAATGAATGACATGACAATACATGTCTTGTATTACCATGCACTGTGGTCATATGCTGCAAGAAAACATGGTTTACCATATGTTACCATAATACACTGGTCTGAATGAGCTCAGATGGATAGATGGACAGAGACATATATTAGAATGAAGGTTTTCAGTTCAGTTTCAGGGCGCTCGGCCCACTTATATTCACAACAAAAACATCAACGTGACCAAATCTCTAGAGTCATGGCAGAAAAAATGCTAATTAGCCTCTTGGCTCTCTTTCTGACACTCCTTCTGGGTTCTTCCAGCCTATAGGCTATACACAGCTTGTCTACCTGAGCTACCTGGAATCAGGCTGCAACTTCCCCCTGTCTCAAGGAGAGGTGCCCTTTATTATCAACCAGGTGCCTCCTAACTACCCTCAGTTTCTGGCTTGGATGCAGAATCCAGTGCCTTGCCTATCCATTCTTCAGGTCTGGATGCCAGGTAGGGTGCCGCAAATCTGCAACTACACAATTATTCATGACCCTATCCAGGCCCTTTAATAACTTTTCCAGGAGAAATTGATGTACATGATGCCAAATACCCTCTGAAATTGGCATCACATATTTCATTCTACTGCAATAGATAGATAGATAAAAGGGAAGAGGTGGAATATCCTGGATTTTATTTTGTACAAAGGAAAGCAGAACAGTTGTCCTCTCTCACCTGTCTACAGCTTGCACAGAACACACAGTATACACAAGGGCCTCACCTCTGAAGCCGGCAGTGACAGCCCCTGCAGGGTTCCCAAGACACCAACTCTTAATGTTTCCGCATCTCTCAGATTCAAAGGATGTCATAGAAAGGACCACGTCTCTCGCCTTTCCTCTCTTTTTTCATTTCATGCCTCTAATACCATCGAAAATCCAAACACCGTAACATTAGAAGGGCAGACTTCAATAACTTGAGAAAATAGGTTACCTTCAAAATGCTCAAAGGACCATGGCATGTCTGATATTTTCACTGAAAAACAAACAGCAGAAAACTTTCCTAAATCTTTTCTAGGATGTAATATTCCACTTATGAGCAATTTTATTTCCTGTATTTACACAGTGCCAAGACATTGCTCAACACTTTACAAGCCCTTAGCTAGGATGGTGCTTACAGGCTGATTTCCTGACCACAAGTATTTAAGCTGCACATACAGACTGAAATGCAAACTTTAATTGACAGGATGGGTTTGTGTTGCAAGGGAATACAAATCATATGGAGGAAACCTGCACAAATAACTTTTCTGGTAAGTAAACATTCAACCTATACATATATATACAAACAAAAAATAAAACTGTATTTTAACCTTTAAAAAATACTTATACTATTATTTGCCTCTTCTCATTTCCTCTGTCCTGTCAGTGTCAAGTATGTTCAGATAAGAAGTGGTGCATGCTGGGGCTATTGGAGTGATCAAGTTGACCCATGCTGCCCTCCACCCTGCTCATCAACTGTGACCCCTAAATTTATCATTGTGTTAAATGGGGCAGGCCAAGCAGGGTCCAAATAAGGTGCCAATGTTGGTGCCACCTGCAATGTTGATATTGCTAGCAGTATGGCAACACATAAATATTGCTTGCAGAATTAGGCCAAGAATCTGTCCACGCATGGGATTTAAGAGAGGGCAGAGTCTCATATGTCAGATTACTGTAGCTAGAAATAATGAACGAATGAGTGCAGTTCTATTCTTTGGAGAGGGGAGGATAGGCAAGTGGCAACCCACTGCACTCGCTTCCGTCATACCCATTCGGTCATTCATCAATCAACCAGGGAGGAATAATGAGCAGCAATGAAGGACCGTTGTACACACACTAGATTTTCACCTAAGATGGGCAGGACTGTTCTGACGTGTTTAAGTATAGTACTGCCCTTGACCATTGACAATCAATAACCTGTATGGCGCCTTTAAGAATGGGAAAGTGCAAAATAGCTCCATGAAAGAAAAAGGAGTGCTATTATACTTGGAAATGTGATCAGGAAGCCATAAAAGCAAGGGGAGGATGTTTATTTTATCTTTACCAAGAGCAGTCTAGGTCTTCTTTACTGTGTATCACATTTCTGCATAATGCTGATTATTTGGGAAGTATTATTTCTCCCGAGCCCAAATAGCTCAATTTTCAGATTTCCGCAAGCTGTCTTATCTCCAGGTAGTAATTTCTATTCTAAAGTGGAAACACAAAAGGGAAATAAGTCAACACAAAGA
The DNA here is from genome assembly GCF_032062135.1 of Pyxicephalus adspersus. Classification (NCBI taxonomy): domain Eukaryota; kingdom Metazoa; phylum Chordata; class Amphibia; order Anura; family Pyxicephalidae; genus Pyxicephalus; species Pyxicephalus adspersus. Next base: position 38,773,597 of record NC_092864.1, on the reverse strand, counting down.
TGTGATCAAAACCAGTTTTCCCGTCCTTATATTTAACACCCCCCACCATCACCACCGCCATCCTTTGTGCTGACAGTATTAGAATGTGGTGCAGTGCGTTGTCAGTTTGTATGGGAATCAAGCACAACGTTTAAGGATACACACACCAGAGCGGAGAAGTTCTTCACAATGATGTTTCATTACTTTGACAACACATAAAACACACGTGCTGTTCTGTGGTGGATTCTTAAGAACTCAGCGCATATTTTCAACCTCACATATTTCATGGAATGCCCAGGAGATTGGGAGGAAAGAAAAAATAGAGAACCGAAGGACGCTTTCCAAAAACAATGTACCTAGGAAGCTCAGGTTGTGAAATGGAAATTTGCTGCCCGAGGGGGACATAGGGTGATTTCAGCACCATCTAGAAAAGAAAAATACACACAGGTGGTTTTTGTGCTGTGACCGGCAATGGAGGCTGAGAAGGGGAGGAGGGGTGCTGTCGTCATTCGGCTCTTTAGAACACAATAGGAGGGCCTCATGCAGTGTTACCTACGCTGGGGGTAGCAGCCAACATTTGTCATCTCAAAGGAAAGTATGTTTCCCATTTATCCACTGAACTATTTCTCCTGAACGTGAAATATTAACATATGAGCAGCATGGTGGCTCAGGGGTAGCACTCTGGCCTTTGCAGCTCTATGTCCCCAGTTCAAATCTTGGTCAGGACACTATCTGCATGGAGTTTGCAGGTTCTCTCTGTGTTTGTGTGGGTTTCCTCCCACATCCAAAAACATACAGTGAGGTTAATTGGCTTCCCCCAAAAATTGTCCTTAGACTGTATACATGGCATATGACTATGGTAGGGACATTAGGTTGTGAAGGACAGTTAATGACTTGACTATGGACTTTGTACAGCAGTGTGTAACATGATGGCGCTATATAAATACTCTGTAATAGTATTAATTATCACAGAACCATCTCCAACTGTTGGTTCTTAGAAACAGAGACACTTATGGGGCAGTTTGAGACTTTGATCTCAGTTCTGGGGTCTGGAGGGTGGGGAATGGAAACAAAATTTAAGAAATCTCTACAACTATAACTACAATTACAAAACCCAACTCCCTCTAACTAAATAGCCCTTTTACTTGACAGACAAAAAACAGTCACATGATGCTCCAGCCCCAGTCTTTTTTTCCTTCTTCGGGGTCTAGGTCACTGTCTGTGTGTCATAGACACTTCCTATTGGCTCTCCAGAGGTTCAGTCCAGTAGGAATCCAGAGGACACAGAAGCTGTCAACATCAGGGCTGGGGTCAATAATGGACCTGTATCCATAGCCCTGAATCAGCAGTCCTCATACCCAGAAACATTGCTAATAAAGGATCAGAAAGGTGGATTTAGGTGAATCAATCTTGCTTTACAAGGAAATAAGATTTAATTCTTGGGTGGATACCTGCTGATCAGTCACACCTTTGTTTCTGTTTTGGATAGCGTGTTGAAGGGTTAGAACCTTTTTCATTGCTATCTACGTTTTCATTAAAGTGTAACTAGCTAAAAAAAGTGATTATGCCAATAGAACACTGGTTTTAAGGATTTTGCTGAAAGCACCCATTCAATGCTTAACCACAGTACTGTATCAGGACAACAGAACAGGACTGTTCTGAACAGGACAGCACAGGACATGAGCTCCCTCTGTCCTTTCATATAACATAGATGGGATGGGTCCTGTAGTCATCAGAATAATGTAAGCTATAATAGTGATTACGAATGATGCAGATCTTTAATTATTAAATGAATACAAATATTCATTTAATAATTAAATAGGTGGGTATTGTTTTCAATTTATGTCAAATAATTAATGTTAATGAAAGGTAAAGCAGACTTGTACCCAACAATAATAAGATAACAGTGACTTGTCCATTAAACATAAAATACAAGACCAGCAATTGCTGCAACATTTTCTATTAATGCTGAGATTTCCTCTGCAGTACTTTTTTCTACCATTAGAGGGCCATTATCATTCAACCCACTTCCTCTGAGCCCTGGTTGCCCTCATCCTACCCAGCCTGTGATTGGACAGTAAAAGACTAAGTCCATTTCATCCAGATCTGTCTTTCCACCAGCGTGCTTGTCAGTATAAAAACTGTTTGGCTTAATGTACTGCTTTCTGCTCTCATGACCCAGCTCTTTTGCATAGGGACTGCAAAAGGCTGAAAAACAGATTCAAGTACTTATGCCACTTGCATTTAAAATACATTTATTGATTAAAGAGGTGTATCTCCCTAGAGTTCAGGTTTAAAGAGACAATACTTTTAGCTGTTGGAGGTTACAAAAAAATGGTATCGGCTACAACCAGAATAATCACAAACATAAAATGGTGCTACAAAATATCTTTTATAAACCGAGGATCATCAGGGAAAATCTGTTATTGGTAATCTATTTATCCTTGAGATCAGCCAGACTGGGGGGTGTCTGCAGAACATATTGAGCGGTTCCTCCTTCAGATACATTTAAAGAACATGCCCATTATTTGGGAAGCATTGATATACATGAATCTGTTTAACTCTATTCAGCTCTAAGGCCTGTTTATCCCTGGCTAGCCATTTCTCTTACAAAGTAGAAATACAGAATAGGCAGTGACTACAAGGATCTGATCAATACCAATCCTTGGTCAGGTGATCATTTCTGACAGTCAGTCAATGCAGTCACAATACAAATACTGCTTATAAATTAACTTATCTCTATAGCCTCACTGTCCTTCATGTCAAAGCAGTGTTAGAAGAAAAAATGCTTTATTCATTTATATTTGTAATGCCAGACAAAAAATATATATAATAAAATGTATGTAATCCCTGACAAATAACATTTCTTAACTGCTTCCTTTAGGTCTATAAAAACAGACCTCTAGTAAAACAACTGAAATGATTCACCCATTAAACACACAATAAAAAAGCAGCTTTTGTTGCAATGGTAATTTTGCAATATTATGTCATTCAAACGTGGCCAATCAAGATGCCTGAAGATCTCAAACCCAGGAGAGGATTGGATGAAGATGTCAATGTTAAATAATTGCAAAAAGGCGAGTAGGATTGCTTTATTGCAGGAAAAATATAGCCTGAACCTTCTGCAATAGATGACCCACCTGCCTTAAGGCAAAACTAATCCTAAAAGAAAAATAATTGTGAGCAGAAGGATTCTTTATTGCAGCTCTTCTGGGCAGGGTCCACTCCTCCTCTTGTGTCACTGTATTTGTCTGTTATTTGCTACCCCTATTTATTGTAAAGTGCTGCCAATATATATTGGCGCCAAATAAATACTGTTTATTATTAATAAAAGGGCCAGGACTTGTTATACCTAAAACACTGCAACCAGGCAGGTCCTATTTTGCAGAAGGGACACGAGATATCTATTCTACAATAAAATTCCTGCCTGAATATTTTTAATGATATTCACCGGTCCTTGTTACGTCACAGGTGCCTCCATCTTCACCAGTTTTCTTCCATGTTCACAATCTTCAGCAATTTTGATTGGCCAGGAATTCATTCAGTCCCAGCAGCCTTAACAACAATCCCAGCATGATAACCTGAGCTGGGCATGCTAAAAAAGGGAATGTGAATGGACAGGTATGTTGTATTGCAGAAAGGAATCACCCAACCCTTCTGCAATGAAATTCCTGCTTGATCGCAATTTTTAATTGCAGAAGTATAGTTCAACTTTAAGGTTTTTGTAAATCTTTGATTCCATGGCATGTGGACTCTTTGTCTATAGGATTCATGCAGTTCCAATGGAATGGAATTTCAACTACTATTACGAATAGAGACTGAAAATGGGGACTAATAAATGATGAAATTCCAATACTGAGTGCACTGAGTGAAAGTAATACTCCCTCCCAGGGGGACAGGACTCTGGATACACCCAGCTTAAATATTGCTTATGTTGTACATATGTACCAAGCCAAAATAAACTCCTCTAAACCGGCCATCTGTTCAATTTTACAGAACAGAATAAAAGAAGGCCTCAGAGGAGGCTGATACCTTCTATCCAGAAGGTTACCATTGATTTTTTAGATTCCTTTGGTGAGTTACTCAGAACATCATTCACAGAAAAAGCCTTTTCAATTCCCTGGGAAGATGTCAGACAGCAGCCCCAGCAGTGGCCTTGATTCAGTGAAACTTAACAGTCTTTAATGCTATACTCTATGTCCTGTGTATTTAGTGCACACGTCCTGTGTTATCTGCTGTGTGATGGATGTTCAGTCCACAGAAATCTCATTATAAGTCATTTGCGGCTTCCACGTCAATTAGTCGGTGACATTCCTGTGTTCCTGCGGATGACTTATATCCGGGATGCTTGCATTTAATTTTGGGATCAATATACTAGAAGTATGCTCTGCAGGTGTAACGGAAATGTATTTGAAAAGGTAAAAATTAGAAATATGAAAAAAAAAAAGGACAAAAGGAAAGGAGAGAAAGGGAAGGGAGAATCAGATTCTCAAAGGGAAGGAGGATAAGAAAGGGATGAGACAGAATACAGAAGAATATTGTACACATGCTTGATTATCATTGATTATTATGCCTGAAACAAACAGTTGCGAAGTTCCTAGTTAAAATCTAGCGTGTGTACAGTAGTTCCCTGCCCTGACGAATCAATAAATGTCCAATACTATTCTACTTTTTTACTATTTTTACTATCCAATACTGCTCTACCTTTTTACTATGAAAGTCTGCTTCTACTATGGAGTGAACACAATGGAGTACCATTTGCTCATTCTCTCCTCTCTATAGGACTGAACAATGCTTTGCATACAGCGCTCATTATTATTATTATTACACAGTATTTATTTAGCGCCTACATATTATGCAGAGCTTTACAAAGCATATAGTCATGTCACTGTCCCTCAAGGGGCTCACAATCTAATACACCTGCCATAGACATATGTCATTAATACACTTCAAAGTCAAGCCAAATAACCTAACTGCATGTTTTTAGAATCTGGGAGGAAACAGGAGTACACGAAGAAAAACCCATGCAAACACAAGGAGAACCTGCAAATTGCATGCAGATAGCATCCTGGCCGAGAGTGCTGCCCAATCTGTTCTACTTTTACTAGAAAAGATAATGAAAGATAATTTCTAGTGAAATAAATCTAGCATGTTTATACACAGCACTTTTCAGTTTCATAGACAAAGTAATAGTGAGGAGCACCCTGTTGTGTTCTCCCCCATAGAACAGAACAGCACAGAAAAGTCAACCCCGCTCGGTTGTTTATTGATCCGCCAGGACAGATTGATGAATGACGTTGGGGACATAGGGTGCACATAAGGGAGGGGCTGGAATGGAAAAAAAAAAGTAAGATAAAGAATGGTGAAGAGAGAGAGTGATGGTTACAATTAGAGAGAGATAAATAGAAAAAAAGGTTACAAAAATATTTCACACAAAGGGAGCACAAAGTAGACAATTGTATTCAACATTTCTAGTTTATTCTATAGCTGCTCCCTGGCAAAGTTCTCATTTATTCTATTCAGGGTATAGCTAGCAGTAACTACATTTAACTGGGTATGCTCTGTAATGTAGAAAACAGTTCGTAGCATATCAAAATGATTTCATTTATTTCCAATGAGCATTAGACAAATACCCCAATATGTATAGCAACACAGGTAGCTTGAACACCCATACCCAATCACCATGGAATGTGTCAAGGCTGATGATGATTATCAAAGAACTGAAAGGTAGTTGTGAAAGTTGTAGAGCCAATTTGTTTTAATTACATATCATTTAATATCTACCAGTAATTATTTTAAGTGCTAGTGCTTTATGAAGCTTTGGTGTGGAAAAAAAAGACATAGATAGGGATGAGAAATCTGCTCTGCGATTTGCTCATCTCTAGAGAAAAACATCCCAAGTTTGCTAGAGCCATTGGTTCTGTTATTGCTGAAAAATGCTGCCATGGAAAAGCGTCACATTGTGCCTTAGCAAACCAAAGCCATTCAAACTAGGCATATCATATATAACAGATATTTAGGGCTCCTACCAGACACAGAAAGGCAAATCTTTTAAAAAAGTTTTTGTGTATTCTTCCTGTGCAGTTAGATGTTTGTCCAGCGTTTAGCTTTAAGATTTACTGGTATGTGCCAGAAGCACAAATACCAAAGACACATCAGCAACAAATATGTGCTCATCCACAATTTATGAGTTTCAAACCCTTATGCACAGAACACCTTTGTGCCAATGTGTCCTCCCTAAAATACAACCACACAAATTTTCATAAGCTAAAAATCAATGTGTTTGAGTGGGAGTTAGCACAGGATACTTTTGCAACATAACATTATTAAAAAATCATCAACTTAATATCATTGAATAAAATGTAAAACAGGAAGCATATATTATCCAGCCTAAACCTATACCATATTCATTGTCAGGAGCAAGTAAATTGAGTGGTTATTACAAGCAGTGCCCTTTCCTTCAGCAATTCAGTGTCTGATCTAAAAGGGGGCTATTAAATTTGCATAATGTGATTCTTAAATAGTTTTTGTTTCAGTAATCTGTTTCTGTCATAAAGCAGCCTCAGTGACTTACCCCCAACCCACATCCCGCACTTCTATGTTAATAACCTGTTTTAAATTCCCATTATAGCTCAGTGTGGACAGATCATCTCTCAGACTTAGATCCTGGTTTCCTGGTGTGATTTGATAGTTATCGCTCAAGAATCAACTATGTATAATTCATTACACAGCAAACCTATTTCACTACAGACAAGCTCTTTATTATTTCTGAGACTGGAAATATTGCTTTCTTTGCTTGATAGTTAAACCTAGTAAAAAAAACTTAAATAAACATAATGTAAATCGCTGCAAAAATGTTCTTGTTTATTGAGCTAAATGTTGTGCTTATTCAGCACAAGCAGTGAACAGCTGCAGTGTCATTAGGTCATCTGACCCAGGCGGCAATGCAAGATCCTATTCTTGGTGCAAACAAGTATGTTTATGCTCATTCCAAAACCCTGCCTGCCCTTTCTAAGGGGTGTTCATTTTACTAATATGCATTAAATAATTGTCGCCTGAGATGATCCCAATAGTTAGGTCATAAGTATCTAAATGAAAAAAATTAAAATAAAATTTAAATTATTGACCTTTAGAAGGGCAGGCAACTAAATGGCTGACTTGGAACAACCACTGGTATTACCTATGGAAAAGAATGAAGTGGTGTGCTTTCCACTCATCCTAGCCCTCTCTTCTTCATAGAACAGAACAGCAGTGTAGTCAGCACTTGTTAGTTCTAGTGTCAATGTAAACGATCAGTGACATCAATGTTATATGTGTACAGTCTGTACTGTAT
>NC_092864.1:38760047-38765595 GCF_032062135.1 Pyxicephalus adspersus | reverse complement strand
AGGTTATTGCTTTGTTGGACCCTAACTATGGCGCTGGGTACCCAATCCATCCCTCTGATTACTACTACAACACAGGTATTAGTACTCTTTATATTTGATCAACCTCAAAATCTGTGCAATCTACTGACACCAGTAATTCAAACGGCAAGATGGTAGCTTTTCTTCTTACTTATTCCTTTACCATGAACTGCAGTTTCAGTTTTTTTTTCCTTCAGTGATCCCTGCTAGTAAAATTTTGCATCAGAATATATTACTGGGGTCCAGCATTAGTATATCTGTATTTTTAGATCTAGGAAAGCATATAGGAACAGAACAGGGGGTTATTATCAAACAGTATTTATATAGCACCAACATATTTCACAGTGCTGTACATTAAATAGGGTTTGCAAATAACAGATACAAACAGTGACACAGAAGGAGCAGAGGACTCTGCCCAGAAGAGCTTACAATCTAAGAGGGTTCTGCTATAGATCACAACTGGCTGTGTTAAGAAACCCTTGAGAAGTTCTTAACTGTTTATTGGAAATCCTGGTAGGAATATTAGCAACTACACTTGCCTAAGAAGTGTGACCAAAGAATGGTTCAGTTTCAGGGTGATCTAGTATTTTTCTTCCTATTAAAAAAAAAGGAAAACTGTTGGCTTTGTGTCTTATAAATCCAAGCAAACTGTAAATTTTAATGAAAGTTCCACATCAATGAACATTTTTTCATTCAAAACTGTGCATATACAAATAAAAGAAGACACATGACAAGCATGGACCTTCTTCTCCAGCATTGGTAGTGGGGTGCTTCACTGTTCCATATAACTGTGCTTACCATTCTCTATAGTATTGTAATACTATACAATAGAGCCCAGGCATCATCATAACTTTGAGGTTTTCTTGACAGTAACTGATGGTGTGCAGTCTCTTTTAATGCAGAAGAGGAATGGTGACCAGCAATGAAGGAAGACATAGCGGGAAGCCCTGAATCATGTATGGATGAGTATTACCTAAATACTTCTCTTTATATGTATACAAATAGGAAGGGGAGATGGGAGACCAAAAAAAAAAAAACCTGGTGACAGTTTCTGAGGTTAGCGCTTACCATGAAGTATCCCAGCCCATCTAAACTCTGGTGTAGCCATTCTTTACAATATCCACTACACTGGGCATACATATAGAAAACAACAGATGATTCATAAAAACATTACAAATACTTGCATTTAAAACCCTCTGGGTCTACTCTACTCTACCCCTATCTTTGACAGAAGTCAGTTTGCACTTTCAATCATTGCAAAAGAATTCCCTAATTGTTTATATTGTAGGTAATATTAGTGAGATTCTGATGGTTGATGGAGTACAACACTGTATACACACATATCAGAGTTATAACTTAATACATTGAAACATCTGGTTTGGATTAGAAGTATACATCTAACAATGAATGGTAGACATGACGGCACCACCTGAAAATCATCATGGACTTAATTACCAGTCCCGACCCTCCTTAACTATGAACTAACAGGAATGTAAAATGACAGAATGAATAAAAAAACAAAAAAAGAAAATGTAGTAAAACCTAATCAGAATCCATGTTACAGAGGTTAATGGCATCAAACTAGAAACATTACGGTTTCGTTTTACTGACAGTATTAAAAATACAAGTTGAAAGAATTTTGCTTATGGGAAAAAGACTTCAGTTTCAAAATGTTGTAATGTTTTTCTATATAGGTTACTGTAGTTGTACAATTAACAGAATATATTAAAATATATATATTTTTTTTAATTTGAAAGCCTAACTTCAGCTTCAGGATTCAAGCTCCCTTTTAGTCCCTACCTGTATGCATATTTCTTTCTCTCCAGTCCACTGACATCACAGGTCCTCTTTGTCCTCCAAAAGTGTGCAAATTCTGAATGCTGCAGGGAATATAGACAGGTAGCTGGCAAGCATTCTCTTGTGAGCCCAGGGTGAGGGAGTGGAGTTTTGACACCCTGAAAGTTGGTTGAGAAATGAAGGGTGTCATTGACGCCAGGCAAGAAGTAGGGTCTCATTGCTGGGTCATTGGAGACAGCACTGGAGAGGAGGTATGTATAGCAGCCAGAGCAGATTAGAGAATACTTATAAATAAGGAGCTATCAGCAGCATGCCAAGTGATTTGTTCACATTGCAACACAAGAACTCAGGAAAGCATGACAGAACCTTGGCACATTTTCTATTAGTTGTACTTGGTCATATTTACTCATTTCTTCACTCTTTACCCAAAGATGGAAATAGGCTTGAAGATGCCAGTTAAAATGAACATATGTTAAGATTGCCACCTTAACAGACACACAATTGTGTCATGCCACTGGCTTTGCCAAGTGTCATTGGCCCTGGAATATGCAAGCACCATCATACGGGAGGTCAATCAGCCACAGTTCAAGGAACCCCTGGAGGAAGCCTGGCTGATAAAAGCTATTCTGTAATATACTATCTATCTTACTTCAGCTAATTTTAGCCTGGGATTTGTCCTGTTTATCATCACTCCATAGTTATGTTTCTGCTACTTATTTCAGTGAAGTCATTTACAAATTAAATGAAAGATTTTGGGTGTCTTTAAGTGCTCCTGCTACAAAAAAAAACCCACACAAAGGAAAAACAAATTATTCTAAACAAATAAAAATGTTTAATAATTATAGCAAAATAAAACATTAGTTAGGGACTAGGGATGGTAGGGAGAGGATTCAATAGGATAAAAGGGGCAACTGTACTCTCACAGTGCACACCTAATGTGTAATGTACCATTAGGTAGATGTACTTACCTCGACCTAGTGCACATGCATCGCCTTGATGCTAATCCCAGCTCCCACGGAGAACACTAGTTGCTGGGTCTAGTTTTAAAAAGTGCATGTACAGCAGTGGCCAGAGAGCAAGCCACAGTAAGTATATCTGGAACCTATGGAAAACCTTTTATGTCTTCAGGAAACCCCTGCTGTAACTACTATATCCACAGTGCACAGTACATTCATGAGGTGGTCAGTGGGAAAAATGTTACATTGCTGGCAATTGTGAAGTATGGCACTATTACAGATAGACAAAAAGGTGTCAATGGTAACTGAACTGGTAAGCGAAAATTCTTTATTGCTAGAGGAACCTTGGGGTTTTGGAGAACTGTCGATGAGAAACACAGAGAGCGTCCCGGATAGGTGGGACGTTTTATATTTGCTAAGTAAAGATTTACTGTAAAAGTACAAACATCTTTAAAAGAGCACCTGCCAGCGCAGTTTATTTGTCTTTCCAACATATCTGATAAAAGAACTTTATATAGTTTCCTTTACAGTGGCCTGTTTCTGGAATAGTGGCACCGTCAATGCCCTCTGTCCTTTGCAAGTGTTCACTCGCTTAGATGGGTCCTGTTGTTGAGTCCCTGTTAACGCTTAAGTCCCTGTTGTTGAGGTTTCTCCTGCTGGCTCACATGTCCTGTAGTGCTGCACAAGCCAGTGGGTAAGACAACAATATTTAATGGGGGCATACGCCCAGAAAAGTGAAAACACTGGCAGAAGACAGAGGGTAGGGATGCATCAGGTTTTCCTTGAGCCACTGAAAGAATATGAAGTCCTGTGTGTGGTCAAAGGACAACTGAACTGTGCTAATATGTGCCCTTTAAAAGGTATTTGTACTTTACCCTTTGCCTTTCATCTTTGCTAGACAAATATAAATGGTGTCCCAGATATCACCAGGTCACAGCTAACTACAATGTATCATATGTGTGTATGAGGATTATGGTACTTCCTTAGGCAACAATTACCTTATAATGGATATGATTGCCGTGCATTATGCCACGATGCACAGCCACATGCATTGTGCCACCGTTCACTACACTGAACGTGGCAATAAACAGTGGGTCCAGCAGTAAGTTGTGCCAATCGATTTTTTTAAAGTCATTTGCTATCAAATGTTTTGAATTCCCAACTAGATCCATTCCAGGTTTGCTGGATCACCCAGCTTTACTGATGAAAGTGTATACATGTGAGGCATAGTTTTCTGTACTACAGTGTGAATGAGCCATTGGTCCCTATCAAGGTTTAGAAATAGATACTTTTGGTATGGCAATACAAAGAAGGAGACATATTGGGGCACCTACTTTGGATAAAGGTACCCAAAGATATGACATGATCCTCATGACCATAAAAGAAACCCCAAAGTGCTCCATACCAGTGACATAGCTGGAGGATAAGTTGAGTATTTTTGGATGATTTGATTTTTTTCCTGAAATAGCTTCCTTCAAGGGTTTTCTGCCCCCTCCAGACTGCAATGACATAAACGCAAAACAAAGTGACTCAAGATACATGTTGATGCCATAAAAATCTTTCATTGGTCAATCTGCCCACCCCTCTAACAGTTTTCATACAAGCCAGCATGACGGAGAATGTATTTACTTGCACAAGTCATAATCAAGAATTATTAGAAATATTCTGCAATCTATGCAGAAAGCCTGCATGGGTCATTAGCAGATCTCAGGGCACAAAAATAGGAAGTGATGGAGTGTGGTTTCCCATCATTTCGCCCCCTCTCCTCAGTCATATTTGTCTTTGTTAAGGCTCAGTATGAGCTCCTCTTGGAGAAATAAGCCAGAGGGCATTCTTAACACCACACATAATATTGTAATAAGAAGAAATATAATGTGCATGACATCCAACCACTCACAGCCTGGAAGGGACTGCAATTCACTGAAAGCACAATAGTGCCCCCTACTGACCACAGCACGGAACTGCTGTATTTCATTAATTTAGGGAATCTGTCCCTAAACTATGTCTGTATGTGAGAAAGCTCTGATCGAAGCAGACATTCCCCAATCCAAGCAACACATACATTTAAGCTAAACAAGGTTCAATGCCATGGAACTATGAAATAAATAAACAGATGGGCTGCTGCTTCCATCAGTGCCTTTTAACCAAGTAATTTTCTTTCTGACCATATTTTTATTGTAGGCTATAGACACAGAACGCAGGACAATGTATATTTACAGCAAGTGGACAACATTTACTATGAATGGTGAAAAAAGTGTACGAAAACTTTTGTGAAAGGACATCACCCAGGTGTGCTGGAAGTTGAATTCTATAATAATATTATTAATATTATTATTATTATTATTATTATTATTAATAATAACAATATTATTAATATTAATAATAATAATAATAAACAGTATTTATCTAGTGCCAAGATATTACATAGCGCTGTACAATTAAATAGTGTTCCAAATGACAGACTGATACAAACAATGACACAGGAGGAGAAGAAGACCCTGCCCAAAAGAACTTACAATCTTTGATTCTAAAAGATATAAAATAAAAAATAATGCAGCTCTGTTTTGATTCATATGTCATTGAATGTAATTTGAAATACAGAGATGTAAATAATAAATTATTCTCTGTCAATTCAGCTGAAAGTTTGCCGATAGCCATTCCAAGGCCTCTACACTTCTGGTTTCAGAGCATATAAAAACAATGACTCACGTATTGGCCATTTGTCATAATTGCACAGCAGTTAATTAGGCATTAATATATTTTAACAAATGTATGGG
>NC_092864.1:38755263-38758563 GCF_032062135.1 Pyxicephalus adspersus | reverse complement strand
GGGGCAGGGTCCTCTCCTCCTCCTGGGTCAGTGTCTGTATCTGTCATTTGCAACCCCTATTTATTGTACAGCACTGTGTAATATGTTGGCGCTATATAAATCCTGTTTAATAATATAATCAATAATTTAAAATTTTACACTTTTTGTATACATTAAGCTCTTTTGTGGCTGCAAGGGTTGTGGCTATGGGGTTATTCAGGATTAGCACTGTTTAATATTTATGCATTTGAAGCACATGGAATCTATAGGCTCCTCCATGCACATCAACTGAAGCAAGAAGTACCCAAACTATTTTCCATTATATGGAGTAAAATGAATCCATGTGAACCAGACCCACTCAATACAATGAGATGTCACTTTTTTTTGCATTGTAATGTAAGCATTATACACAGAGGTGTAAACAGGGTCTAAAACCAGCCACTATTCACCTCTGTATCTTTAGTAATTGTGGGGGAAAATAAACTTTAGAAACTCACATATTGTAGCTCTCTTCTTATTTCTTTTGCACCAAAATCAAGGCAGCCTGCAGGCCCTCTAATGTAAACACATAGCAAATGTTTCTAATCTGTTAGAAACTGACAAAAACGCCAGCTTTAGAGTCGTTGGGCTCTAATTGTAAATTATTCCCCCCTCAATTCGTCTGAAATTCGCTAAGTGTTCAGGTCTCTTTTTTCAGTTCCTATTAAAACAACGACTCGTTCTGCCATCTGGTGGCCAATTGTCAAAGTGCACAGCTGTCACAATAAGAAATGCTATGTATGTAATGAAAATGATGAACAAATTGGCAGGTGAATAATTTATAAAAACCTCCTATTGCTGTGATCTTTGAGAATGTAATACTTCAGATTACAACATATCAATTGCATAACGGGGCTATTTATAAAGTAATCTGGCATTCACCACAACATTGTGGAGAATCTTCTAGGTCCATGTGTCTTTGATGGCAGTAAATAATTCCAGGGAATGAATGTCAGATTAACTGCTTTATAAATAGCTTTTAAAGTGAATGTTTAAGTTTCACCAACTAAATAGAACGGTTTTACACAATTGTCTTGGTGTGTTTTGTGTATTTCTTCCAGATCTATAAAGTATTTGAATGTGAAACTTTACATTTGAGGGGGAGTTTCCTGTAACAAAGTCCAATCATAGGAGTTCTGTCTCCCTGTGCAGGGGGGCTGGTCTTGTATCCGCCCCCCTCCTGTGCAGCTTGTATTGGGAGGATCTGTTGGAAGATTCCCATAGTTTGGCTGGAGGTGAATAATTGGTATTTGCTGCACACAAATGTTTTCTTTACCTTTTGTGGCTATCAAGGAATATATTTAAAGTTTTTGGTAACTAAGAACATATATTATTCATAGTCTGGCTCACTTATTATGCAATATTGCTGATGGTTCTCCAATCTGTGATTGGGGCACAATGGAGGTTATCACATCCCCCAGCCCCCTACAATGCAGTGCTTGGTGATTCAGTTTTGTGTCGTTAGGCCTAATGTAGCAGGAATGGTGAGGTTATACCACTATAGAGCCACCTAGGAGTTCATCTTATTTTACCAAGTGAAATACAACATGGAATACTGAATACACATATTGTGGGGGTACGGGTGGATTTGTGTAGTCTGTGCCCTTGTGATCATCTTGTGTCCTCCTTTAACACTAGGTTTGGTCAGAGTGAGCTGATAAGAAGAAAGATATGGCTGTTATACCAGATGGGTCATGAGAAAAAAAGCAGCCGGTAATTATTATTACACTGTATTTATATAGCACCAACATATTACGTAGCGCTGTACAAAGTCATGTCACTAGCTGTCCCTCAAAGGGGCTCACAATTTAATGTCCCTACCATAGTCATATGTCATTAACACAGTCTAAGGTCATTTATTTTTTTTTGGGGGGGAGGCTAGATAGTGTCCACGTGGATAGTGTCCTGGCCGAGATTTAAACCTGGGACCGAGTGCTGCAAAGGCCAGAGTGCTAACCTCTAATAACCTCTAATAAGTGCATTTTTTTTATATTAAAATGTAAGGTAACACAGATCAGTGTATAACTATTGTAAACAGAGATCATAATATTGAGAGCTGATGCTGACATTTTCTAGATACGGGTAAGGAAATGGCAGCTTCTCCCTGCCTGACTCTTGCCAGTTAGATGATATGGAAATGGGCGCTCCCTGGGCTAATCCGGGTCATGTGATCTTGCTGCTGGAACTGTTGCTGTTTCGGACCATTGTACACATCCACTAAAGATAAGTATTACATTTAAATTAGGCCTGCCTGAGTGTTTTGTGTTGTAACCCTTCCTGACACTTGTAGTCCCACAAATACTTCCACCTTGTTACACCTAAATGCTGTCATATGTGTTGTGTGGTAGATGGGCGCCAGCCCTGTACATTACACTCAGCCTCTTCAATGCATAAATTGGTGTACAACGCCTATACGTTTGTCCAGGTGAAAATCATAGTGTAAATGTAAATTGTATTTGGGTGTGAGAATAGGGCAGACCGTTTTTTCTTTCACATGACATGAGTATCCCAGGAGGCTCCGCGTTGCCATTACTGCCATGGCAGTAAAGAATGAAGGGAAGAGGCTGCAAAAAAATTAATTTTTACTTGACATAAAAGTTTTATTTACCCTTTTATATAAAGTAAAAATGTTGGTGATCGGTTCAATATAACCTTTGTACACATGTCCGATGATTGTCTCCTGAGCACAGCAATCCTGTCATTCAACTATCCGCCATGACAGTAAGGGGAAGTACTTTGGTATCAGTATAGAGGTAAGGGGCATTAAGGAAGTGATAGTATAGGGGTGACATTGTAGAGATGTCCATTGTGGGCAGTATAGCATGTTAGTTAGGGGCAATATGGAGGTGTCAGTGGAGATTTGTCAGTGAGGGGCAAGTAAGGAGGTTACATTATAGAGTATAGAGAGTCCACTGGGGGCAGTAGAGAGGTGTCATCATGGAGGTGACAGTAAAGAGGTGTCATTGGGAGGCGTCCGTTGGGGGCAGTATAGAGTATTAGTAAGGGACAATATAAAGAAGGTGTCAGTATGGGGCAGTATATATTTGGCAGTAGGGGGCAGTATAGAGGTGTCAGTATATAGGTATCAGTGAGGGGCAGTATGGATTTGGCAGTAGGGAGCAGTACATAGGTGTCAGTAAGGGGCAGTATGTATTTGGCAGTAAGGGGCAGTATAGAGGTGTCAGTGAGGGGCAGTATGGATTTAGCAGTAGGGGCAGTATAGAGGTGTCAGTGAGGGGCAGTATAGAGGTGTCAGTATATAGGTGTCAGTGAGGGGCAGTA
>NC_092864.1:38743232-38754089 GCF_032062135.1 Pyxicephalus adspersus | reverse complement strand
TACCGGTCTGCGCACTATACTTCTCAGTATATAACATAAGTTCTGTTTCTTCACTCGTTTTACATTGCCAGAGAGCGATACTCCTCCCCCTGATAACATCACACACAGCCTCCACTCCTCTCAGCACTGAGCACGACTGTCACCTAGCCTGACAACAGCAAAGGGGTTAGGGAGGTCGTCTTCCTCCTTGTATATTGGCTTACGGCCCTGTCCGTCATTCTACTACCCAATCACTTCTTCTGCTGTGAACTTTTCGCGTTGTCAGCCAGTCAGCAGAGAGGTGATATGAGGGTGAAGGCGGGGCGACGCCTGGCCAATGACAGGAGGCGTGTGGTAGGCGGCGCAGGGCACGGAAGAGGACAAGTCTGTTGTGTGTTTGGGGTCCCACAGAGAAGCGGCCAGGAGAGGTATGTGAGAGAAAGAAAGGGGGACAAACCTTATGTACAATGGCTATTATTCCAGAAGGTCAGCCATACGCAGTGTCCCTTGTTTAGGGCAAGGGACTGTCCCCAAGATAGGAACTGTGTTTGTACATATGTGTGCCTGTACCACGTTTATTGCCGGACCACCACGTCACGTGATGCTTTACCTGGGCCAGAAGGTCATGTGATCTAAAGCAATAGTAACCTGGAAGAGTTTAATGTCAAGTCCACTTAGTAGTAAAAGGTATTTACCCCCCATCCCCTCTTCTGCTCTTTACCCAGACTTTTGTATGCTTCCTTCAGTCCCCCCATACACCTGACTGGGGCGATATTCCAAATGTCACCTGGCTTAGGGTGAGATCACATTGCTTCTGATGCACTTAGCACACTTTAATACACTTTAAATGCACCTCAGCGCATGTATGTGTTTTTTGTAATGTGTCCTGTTCATGTGCAAAGTTGTTTTTTGTCTGCACCAGAGTCCAGAATTTCTCCTTCCTTCATATGTATTGCAGCATGTTTTTCTATCTGTAAATGTTCCACTTCCCCTGCAAACATCAACACAGCACAGAGCCTGCAGGAAAGAGTAGATATCAGTCCTTTGATTTCTGACCTGATAGAAAAATACTCCCCCAGCCGCTCTCTCCAATGACCTACTAATGACTTCCTCACTCATAACCTCATCACATGCACGGATACAAGACTTCTCTAGAGCTGCCCTGACTCTCTGGAATGGTCTTCCTCATCCTGTTCGGCTTGCTCCTACTTTCTGCTCATTTAAAAGATCACTCAAAACACTATTTTTCACACTTGATGACCCATCTTATTCTGACTTTTGAAACCATCACTACTTCCCATCTCTACATATCTCCCCTCCTATTGTGTGTTACTTCCCCTACCTCCTAGATTGTAAGCTTTTCAGGGCAGGGTCCTCTTCTCCTGTGTCACTGTCTGTGTTTGTCTGTCATTTGCCAATTTATTGTAAAGCGCTGCATAATATGTTGGCGCTATTTAAATCCTGTTTAATAATAATAATTTCAGTCTGTTATTGCTCGGGGCCCGTGTTAAGCAATGTAGCCCAGCACACATTGTGTGAATGTGAAAGTATGAATATACAAGTCATTCACCGCTCTGATGTGCTTGGCCAGCTGAAGGCTATGACATTTGAGATAAAGCAAAGCGAAATAAATTGTGGCAGGATGGTCCTGTATTACAGACAGGCGATGCCCCATCAGCAATATATTAACCGTACCTCCTATTTATGATTGCACTCACCTGTTCCTTGTTCTGGCTTCTTCCTTCTTCCCTGCTTTCTTTCGCTCTTCAGTCATCCTGATTGGCCAGAATGGGAGGAAATAACTTGCACAGAAGTTCAATCAATCCTGGCAGCTGCAGGGGAAGCCATGATGCACCGGGTATCCTGGCTTTCTTTGTCGTTACGCATGCCACCACCCGGCTTAAAAAAAGGGTCAATTCAAGATGATCTACATGTTAGCTGAGTCTATTGTAAACAATGGCTTTCATGTTGGCATTGCAAGAAGAACAAAACCCCACATACTCACCTGTCCCTGTTCCATCACAGGGCACCTCCATCTTCTTCCTTCTTGCCATTTTGCAAGCACATCTGAGTTCATTTAATCCTGGCAAGCGCTGGGATTGCTGGGTATTTCTTTTGGCAGTTCTCTGGGGGATTTGGACAGGTAAGAAGGATTATTGCGGAAGGGACATCACCTGTATTTTTCTGCAATGATGCTCTGCCTGATCCAACATTTACTTAAATTGGAACTAAAGTTTCAATAAAAAAATACAGCCCAATGTGCATAGTAATTTATTTATTGCTCAATTATACTATCTTTCATTAGAACTTTGCATGAAGAGCATATTGCAAGTTGTTTATAGCAGAAATTCAAAAACAAACTTTCCTGTTCCCCACGAAGCAGAAGTGAAGAAAATGTTTGGGGTCAGGAACAATGGCGACCTACAATATCGCATAGTTGCCATTTACAGTAGTAGGAGCCGATAGTGGTGCATGGTGTAGGTATTTGTATGTGGCCCCCTGCCTCGTTGGACATGGGGAGCCTGGCACTGAAACAGATGACTTGGTAATTATAAATTGAGGGATATAGCTCAGATTATCAAAAAACTCCAAGTTGCAGTATCCGTTATTACTGGTGTCCCTGGCTTCATAGGAACTGTGTACATTAAACAATGTCATGACATTTTTAGTACCACGTCTATTGTTGTTGGTCAGATTTAGAATCATTGATGGCTGTTCACCTTTCAGGCAATCGCCCACTGCAGTGTCCTATCCCTGTCTAAGACTAGCAGGCTTCTGCCTCACTGTACAGATTACATGCACAAATGACAGCAATTTCTTGCAGAATTCTTCCAGTATATAATGAAGGCTATCTTTTACTATTGGGGGAGAAAAAAAACCCCAGTGCTTTATTACAACTTAATTTGTAATAAAGTACCCCCCATACTATGAAATGGACACTTACCCAGTGTAGTAGAAGCCAACGAAATCTATTTTGACTATACATCTCTTAGATTGTAAGCTCTTCTGAGCAGGGTCCTCTCCTCCTCCTTTGTCACTGTCTGTCATTTGCAACCCCTGTTTATTGTACAGCTCTGCATAATATGTTGGTGCTATATAAATACTGTTTATTAATTATAATTTAGGAAAAGAAGAGTATGGGTTGATATGTTAGTTGTAGCAGTGTATTAAAGTCAGTGGGGGGACTGAAATGTGTTTTTTATCCATTTCTTGCTCAAAGCTTATATCAGTTCTACAGATGTTCCGGCCTGTGCTGTTTACTACCTACAACTGCAGCTGGGAGTAAGGAATGCAAAAAAGGCTACACACCATAGAAGCTAATAAAATGATTTGGAAATTTTGTAAAAATTCTTCTTTCTTTCCACGTAGAGTCTACTAGAAAAATCATCCTCTTATGTTCTTTATATGCATCTACACATTTTCTGTATGTAAGTAAAAACATTCATCCATAACAAAGTGCATGTGTCAGTCTAATCAGACATATTCTGTTCACAGGGATCAAAATCAGTTCTTTTATCATAATGATTTATGAAAAGTGATGAAAAATCTATACAAAAACAAATTCCACCAACAGTTTATAGAATCAAAATTGCTTGTAAAAAGTTATTGCCACTCCTTCAGGATTTTTCTTTGGATGATTGTGCTGATAGAATCATAGCAGAAAGGAGTCATTTTTTGCCTTAATTTTCCATTTTTTTTTATTTAAGGTAAAAAGAAAATTTTCTGGGAAAAAATCACAATAAAATGGCTACTGTGAGTAATTCTCATTAATTCCGATATTTTTTGTTGTGTGTGATTGGGTTAAGCATAGGTAGAAATTGAATTTCATTTAAAAAAAACAAAAAAAAACATGGTGTATGGCTATAAATTCTCCCGCGTCCCGGCATGGAAGAAGTGTTGGGCACCACCATCTTCTGTCTTCCTCTGCACTCTTCTTGCTACATCACCCAATCTCGCACTGCACATGTGTGAGTTCGGGTAACATAGCCCACTGTAAGGGGTAAAAAAAAAAAAAGAGAACCAATCTCACTGCGCATTTATGAGATAAGCTTCTCTTTCCCTTTAGTAAAGAAAATACCTCTTCCTGAGGTTGGGCATGTGCAGAAGGAGCAGCCAAGAGCCTCCCAGAATGTGTGATGTAGGTATCCCAGGAGGCTCTGCTCTCCCCCAAAAAGATGTTGCGAAAAAAAATGTAAACATTTTACATATTTTTACTTGGTATAAAAGGATTGTCTACCCTTTTATGTAAAGTAAAAATTTTGAGTTTAGATCCGCTTTAAGATTTGTATTGCAACCATCTGGCCTCACTGTAAATGATTGTTGAGATATTATCATAAAATGTAGGAAAATGTCAATAGTAGGGTAGTAAGAACTTTACGACCACCTTGGAGTAATAAATGGCGCTTTGTGTGGTATGTGGCAGTGTCATTTATTTTAAATGTTCGCCCAACACACATTAGGTTCTAATGGTACCCCACAAACTAAACAATGCATTGGGAAAATAAGTGGGGGGCCGGTCCAGTTTTTATTCCAATGGTATAAGGTGTTTTGGGCAGGGTCCTCTCCTCCTGTGTTACTGTCTTTGTCTTTAATTTGCAACTGTTTAATGTACAGCGCTGTGTAATATGTTGGTGCTATATCAATTCTGTTTATTAATATTAATATTCTGTTGGTAGCTTACATTAACTTGTGCTGTAATGCAACAGACCTGGTGGGTGTGAAAAAGCTCTCCTCTTTCTATTGACAGCACAGTCTTTTGTGAAAACACTGCGATCTGCAATGTCTGTGAGGAGAGGGTGTAAGACACGCTAGATTTCTGTCACTGGAAATAATCTTTCATAATTGTTTCCAATGAGAGTGCTGTACACATAGTGCACGCTCTGTTTTATGTAGAGGAGAGGACAAGTGAGCGGCACTCTGCAGTGCTGTCCTTCCTTGACTTGGCCGCTCAATCCTGATTGTCATTCATGGATCCGCCATGACGGATTGATGTACGAAATCAAGCAAACGCTGTACGCATCAGATTCTTGCCTGAGACCTCTGTTTTTCCGGGGTGATCATTATCACATGTGTGTACATAGTACATCATGGAGAATTTGTGACTTAGCCAGGGAAAGTAAAGAGTTTCTCATATATACTTGTGCATTACATAGAAACTTGATTTGTTTTTTGTTTAGACTGCCATATAAAAAGCTATAGTTGTACTTGCAATACAGACATTATACCCATATATTAAATATATATTTGCTTATTTTGCTGTCCTGCAAACTGCCTTATTAATTTGTACATGTTAATTTGAAGACCTTGCAGTTGACACGGCAGGAGTTTATGTGACCTTATACACTATGACTAGAATTGCACTTATGCCCCTAAAATACATTTTTCCCAACATGCCAAATATGAGTTTGATCACCGGCTGTTATGACCATACCAGCTTTTATGTACTTTCATTCTGTAAAAAATGAGTTTCTCTACATTCCTAAAAGATATAAAGGTGAAATACTTCTTGTCAAGAATCTGTAAATAATTTTGTGGTCATGATCCAGGCACAGCTTGATTGTAAACTGAGGAGTTCAATCTTCTATCCAGGCCTTTTTTATCGGGGTGTATCTAATCGCATTTGTTCAGTAACCACCCGGCTGTTGGGTCACAATACAGAGGTTCCCACCCAGCTTAAAAAATCCCCTGGGTAGTTTACTGGAGATCATACCAGGTACAAAACAATAAATAAGAGGGCAAAACGGGCCAAATAGGGCATTAGGAGGGTAACATTCAATATTGGTCCTGACCAGAGTTCCACTCTTTTTACTAGAAAAGAAACTCTTCATGTACTTTTCTGATATATTTTAATTTTGCCTTGAACTTCCTAAATTCTGGGTTTATCACCGGTAGTATTACCGCAACTCTCCATTAAGCTCCCTAGCGTTTTAATTCTGTCCATATTTCCATTCAAAAAGCGGTACATTTATTTTGCATGGAAATTTATTTTACATTGTAGGCTATAATTCTTAGGCATAACTCACCGAAATATGTCCAATATTTAATACATTTAATAATAAACTTTAAATAAAAAAAACACAAAAATCTGTAAAAAAAAAATTTGTGAAACATGTAAAATAACTGTACAGTGGCATGTATAATATAAATATAATATACGTGTATATATATATATATATATATATATATATATTATATGAAGACTTCTTTGTATTTGACTTAATACAGCTATTTTGTGTTAATTCCAATACAAAATTATTTACATTTCCTGCCGCTTCTCCCGCACGCACAGACATCACCGGGAAACCCCAGAAATCGTTTCTGCATTCGCCGGCTGGAAATCGAAGGAGCAGGACGTGTCCCCAGGACCTGTGGGGACCAGCAGGACACCGGGGGACGCCGGCGGAGCAATGTAAGTGGGTTTTTTTAAAGTTTAAAGCGACCCCAAGTGTGACCGCTGTTTGCATTGAAAATCCACACTCGGGAATACCACTAGGGGGGTTAAACAGACTTTAATAACATCACCAGTACTATTGTGCAGAAAGTTGACAAATATGTAGGGCTTATCCTAACATTTGGTATATGCCATTCATCTTGACTTTTTAGCCAACTAAACCCAATACCAGGAAAATTGAAAAGATTAATTGTGCCTGACTTAAAGGTATAGGGCTCCTTGTGCAGCCCTGGCAGGGTTATTATACTGTTAAATGAGTAATAGGTGCACTTTAAGCTGGTAATGTTTTATTTCTGTATATAATACTTCTCTGTATTTGTATTTATAAAATTTGTATTTAAAAAATCTGAAATTCATTCTTTGGTTTTGTTTTGCAGGCACTCTGCAGCAGGGCCAGGCTGGTCACCTACCTCCCCGGGTTCTGTTCCCTCATCAGAAGAGTGAGAGGAACCCGTACTTTTTCTACTGCAGGATCCTCTGGCTCTGATGAACCCTATGTAGCTGCTACACCACCTGACATACGTAAGGGGGGACGTATTTAGCACTTATGACAAGCGGTAGGGTTATGTGAGAAGTCTGTGGAGGATGGAGATATGTGCTTGTTTTACAATAAGACTTAGTCATACCTTCAAAAATGTCTTCATTTGTGATGGCTCACAAAATCTTAGCCTTTATCATTTGCTAAGCTCAGTTAACATGTAGATGACCCTGTTACTGTAGAAATAAATAGTTAGCAAATAAAAAAAAAATAAAAATATGTTCACCTCTTTGGTGGTCTGGTCTGTATGGAAAAGCCAACCCTTCTCCATGGCCTTTCCAGGTGACTGAACTGCTTACCCCTGCTTGTGATGATGGCAGTGTTCAACCCAGGGTGGAAAACAATTTTAAGCAGGTGGGAGCCATTGTATTGTGACCCAATAAGTAATCAGTAACCACCCAAAAACATCCGGGTGGTTACTGAAAATTTCCGGTTGCTGCACTGGCAAATATGGTCTGGTGGAGAGTGCTGCTGTTGTGTGAAATGCTATTCTTCACAAAGGTATAGTTTAGGTGACCCCGTAATTAGTCATATAACTTCCATCATTCTCTTATGTAATAATATTGTCCTTTATTTGTTTATTCTACAAACCTAAATATCACAAACATTTTGAAAAGTTTTAAAATATATTTTCATGATATTTTATAGTTTCCTCAAAGGACTTTGTGTCCTGCGGTGCTCTATTGAATCACTAAGGGTACTTGGTACTGTGTACCTGCAGCTTCCCTCTATAGGTCCTATTGAAAAATTATTATAGGTGCACCAATAAATGCAGCCAAGTATTATTTACCGTGGGGAAAAAATCAGCAGTTTTCTTTTAAGTATATAATTGCTGCTTAAAGTGATATTTGGTAACAGTAGGGATGAAAGAGCACTGTAAAAAAAGCACTGTAGTGTTCTGTGTAAATGGAAGACATGCCTCATTGCAGGAACTACAGTACTCCTTGTTAGCAGGTAGCTGGATCAGAACAATAGTTTTCAACAGTAACATTTTAGCTTCTGTATGAAGATTTAGGAAAGGAATACCTTCACATCAAAAAGAGGGATGACTTGTTTTAAAGTTTTATATATATATATATATATATATATATATATATATATATATATATATATAAACATATAGTTAACATAATGTATAAAGTATATGTTAGAGTCTTTTATTTTGTATTATTTTCCCAGTTCCCAGAACAGTATGGCCAGATGAGGTTATGGGACCTTTTGGCCCTCAGGATCAGCGTTTTCAACTCCCTGGTAATGTGGGATTTGATGCTCATGTAAATGGAATGAACGCACAGAGGAAAGTTCAAACTCCAAAGAAATTACCCGACCTCTTATCAGAGCCAGCTGCTAGTGAGAGACACGAGTTTGTCATGGCGCAGTTTGTCAATGAATTCCAGGTAAGGCCTAATATCTGGTTAATAGTGTATAGTATTTATAAATTATAAAGTATAGAGACATTATTTGTTTGTTATGTCTGGTCAAATCAAGTAAGTTGGATATAAACGTTTTGTTTTCTCCTGCTGTCTGTCCTTTCAGAGTTGTGTTACGATCACCAGCAACAACCTATTATTCAGGACAAAGTGGTTCTCATTAGGGAACCCCCTCATGGGGAGGGCAGCAGGTCATTATTTTCTATGTAAGGTCTATCACAGAACCCTCTTAACCTTCCCTCTCCTCCAAGCTGTTAGGACAGTAAGGTTGGACAATAGGCAGGAAAAGATTCTTAATCGAGAGATTGCATTGGGCAAAGTGATCTGTCTCATTAAAGTGTTTGTAACTCCTAACCATAGATTTGTCTTAAATTTGCTCCCTTTTAACCTAAAAGCTTTGGAAGCATTTAGTTATATCTGTCCTATATATGCATTTGCTAGGAAAATTGAGTTACAAGCTTCATATTCTCTCCACTGACTGTTATTGCATTTTTTCCACCAGTTCTTGTAGACACTGCACACGTCCTTCATGATTTATAATAAAATGTTTTGTGGTATTAAAACATATCTGTCCTAGGGCCGGACCACTGCTTCCACATAGAATGCAGTACAAGGGGTGGGGCAGTAAGCATATCAATAAAGGGTAAGAAGGCAAAAATACATTTTTGTCCTTGGGTTTGGATACACTTTATGAAATTTAATGACTTGTCAGCATTTAGACCCACAATCCTTTTCTAGTTTCAGGTGACCATTTAGAACCAGGAAACGGCAGTGGCTAGACCTGTAATGTATCACAATCCTGTATCCCCCTCTAAACATAAATCATCTTGGACACACCCAGCCTATAAATAAACTAAAAGATGAAGCTCCCGACGTGTGAACGTTGGGGACGCTAGGCCAGGGGATGCAGATGTCAGGCAGGCATGCGACGTGTGCATCGGTGGGACGGCGGGAAATTTAAAATTAGAAGTATTTTTAAATGTCTTGTACCAACTTGACATTTAAAAATACTGAAATTTTCATACCGTCAGGGAGGTTAAATGTGAGGTGTGAAGGTAGTTACTGTAGGGGGCTACTTAAATTTAAAAATGGTCTTGACTCCACATAAATACATTGTAGAAATTTATACCTGGAAAAATTGTTTGCAATTCAGTCTAGTCAGACTTGTCTATCGGGTGTACCTGTATCATAACACAGTGTGACTTTTGTACTCTACTGTAGTAAAACCAAAACAACTTGGTCACTGCTCTGAATTTACATACTGCTGCTTGAACATTTGGGTTAGACTTTCTTTCAGCTTTTTAACATGGGGAACCCTTGAAATGACTATCAGGCCGACCCCTGCTACAAATATTTTATTCATAGCTCACATTACATTAGTGTAGTCAGTAGGAAGAATGTCCCCAACTTGCTGGCCAGCTAGAAGGAATGTTCTTCTTACAGATAGTTACACTCATCTGAAAGGCATACATTGTTCTTTGCTTAGGGAATTCTGTACAGAGGATTACAAAAAGCTAACATAAGGATATGTGAATGGTGGACAGGCACTTGTAATACATGTCACATGTGTCTTTTATCTTGGAATTATTAACAGTGCTGGCTGTTATCTCTATCCAGCATACAGACTTAGTAATTCATCCTGCTGTACATTTGTTTTTCATAATTATCATTTTTAATGCACTAATACTACAGCTGGAGGTAGAGTCTGTATGATCGTAATCATACGAATCCCCTGCACTAGTGATTTCTGTGCCGGCATAATAGACAGTGTCTGTGGCTTTGTCTCCTGCTCTTCATGGACTAGACTTTTTTGACCTTGTGGGTAATCTAGTTTGATATTTGTAAAAAGCAATAGTTAGGCAAACATGTCACATAGGCTGTTAACTGACAAAGTTGATATGCCCATGTAGTGCTAAAGTATATTTAGGGGTGCTGATTAATGTCTGCTATGCTACCCCATAATTAATGCCTCTTTTTGATGCTGGGCAGCAGGAAATTCTGTTGTGACTGAATCCTTTTGAAATCTTATGCCCACCAGTATATGACGGGATATAAATGGCTCACTTTAAAGGAAACCTTTAAGGGAAATCATGGACAGAGATCACCTGAAATCCATTTGCTGTCCTGTCCAATGCCAGACTTCACACTTACACAGTATTTATATAGCACCATATTACGCAGCCCTGTACAAAGTCCATAGTCGTGGCACTTACTGTCCCTCAAAGGGGCTCACAATCTAATGTCCTTACCATGGTCATATGTCTTTATTGTAGTCTAAGAACCGTTTTATTGGGAAAGCCAAATAACCTAACTGGATGTGGGAGGAAACCCACACAGACACGGGGAGAACCTGCAACTCCATGCAGGTAATGCCCTGGATGGGATTTGAACCCGGGACCTAGCGCTGCAAAGGCAAGAGTGCTAACCCTGAGCCACCATGCTACCCTAATATTGAACTA
>NC_092864.1:38741043-38741570 GCF_032062135.1 Pyxicephalus adspersus | reverse complement strand
GAAAAATAAGACATCCCCTGAAAATAGGACCCAGGGCATATTTTGGCATTTCAAAAAATATAAGAGAGAGCCTTATAATCGGGGAAACAGGGTAGTAACAAAGCTGTTACTGAGTAACAAAGTGCAATTTATATAGTCAAATAAAATAGTTGCATTCTATTTTTTCTCCACTAGATGTCACCATTTTCTTCATAGGTCAAGTTGTATCAGTAATTGGTGTACGCGATATATTTTGCTGTATGCAAGTACCAATGTTATAATAAAGGATATGTGCAAGCATTGCCCAGTTACCTCCCCATCCATCTCTAAAAAATTCCCCAACATCGCATATATGTAATGTGGTTTTGCTAATGTCCTTGAATATTAGATATGTTTCTAGCAACCAAAAAAAAATAGTTTTTGCTATCCTGATTTCCAGTTTTTTCATTCAGTTAAAATTACATTGCACTGCATGAGTTGGTATCAACTTCCCTTTACTGCTGGACTGGATGTGCAGAGTCAATCCGGAAGTAGCCTTGAGTGCTCGG
>NC_092864.1:38737663-38739432 GCF_032062135.1 Pyxicephalus adspersus | reverse complement strand
AGCTTCTTTTGTTTTGGAGGAGACCTGTCTCCCGAGCTTGTTCTGGTCGGTTGCATTTTGCTCTTGTAATGTGGTCTAATTATGCATTAATTGTCTGATTTCTCAGCTCATCACCTCCCTGTCAACTTCAATCAAGCAGCGTAGAGTGTCTGCCTATTAGATGTAAGCTCTGCAGAGGGCATTCCCAGAGCCGGGCTGAAAAACCATTCAGCATTGAACACTTCATGCATTCGGAAGCAGTTTAAGAAGTAATAGGGAATTATAAAGAAGAAAATCTTGCAAATCATTGCAGTTGAGATAAATGTGAAGTAGCGATATTTATTTTGATGCACATATAAGCCCAGAACTCTTTGGTGGTAGTATTGGTTGCATTTAAGGCCAAATAAAATTTGGCTTGTGAAAATCGTGCAGTGTCTGAAGGGATTGCACCCAGGTATAATATATAAGAACAGATAATACACAAACCTTCCGCAGTTTTTTTTAACCCCTTCTCTACCTCAATGTCAGGTAGTTTCATTGGGGCTCAACTTTGGTGCATTTTGGTAGTATTTACCCTTGTGTTCCTGTCCTCCTTTGTATACATTTCTGTTGCCCAAGGTTTTTTGTGGACAGTGACGCACAATGTGTCCACAGTTTTCTAGGTTTGAGTATTCCTGAGCATCATTTAACCTCAAAGACTAAAGACATATTGTGGTGTAAAAGGGCTAACTATCTTTTTAAACCAGTGTGTCTCAACCAGGGTTTTGTAGAATCTTAGGGTTCCTCTAGAGGTTGCTAGGGGGTTTCTTGAACAATGATCAGTTTGTACCTCAGTTGAACTGACACCGGTTATCTTTACGGCTATCTGAAAGGATAACATTCCTTCTTTAGTGCCAACATATTACGCAGTGCTGTAAATTAAAAAGGGGTTGAAAATGACAGACAGTGACACAGGAGGTTCCCTGAGACCTGCAAGTTAAATCAAGAGTTCCCCCATGTTAAAAAGGTTGAGAAACAAACTGCTTCAGTCGGATTCAGCACTATTGGAGCTTGTTGGAAGGCTGCTGGAACCTGCTAGCAACTTGTTTAAAGTAATAACCGTCCCTCCCACTAAAATTTATGCTTACCATCCCTATACTGGAACTGAATTTTTTTAAAGCTTTGAAAGAGTTGCTCAAAGGTTACCAGAAGCTTTGTAAATACACTAAAACTTGTGTGAGCAAGACATAGGTACACTGAATCGTTTTCCACATGTTTGTCTAAAAACACAGTCCAGGATAACAATCACTATTGGGGGTTTTTTTCTTCATGTTGCAGCACTAAAGGTTAAAAAAAATACTTTTTTAGCAGGTAAGAACAAGTTCCTCCTCCAGGGTGTAGTAGAATTGCATCAGAAACCTTTACACCTACAGACCAGAACTTTTTCAGTACATTCTTTTTCTTCCAAATGTTGCCACAAAACTGTGGGCACACACATGCAAATGTCTTAGCACTGAATTGTGCACTTTGTGCACAGTTTCTGTGAATCACGCCAATTGATGCGATAGGAAAGAATCAGCGGCTCAATCTTGAAATAACTAAATAATATTTGTTGTGGCTTCTCTTTTCAGTTTACTGCCAGTTAAACCACAATCTGGGAGCTTTTCCAGTCTTACAATTTAAATGCAAATTGTTCTGATTATTTTCATGTCGGCAATTTTTTTAGGGAACTCACAAATTTCTTACGCTTGCATCTCCTTACATTTGGTTATGTGTGCCGTAGTGGTATAGAGATTTTATCTTATTGCAGT
>NC_092864.1:38702278-38734940 GCF_032062135.1 Pyxicephalus adspersus | reverse complement strand
CTATGGATATATATTGTATAATATTTTTTCTTATCTTTTTACCAGTATTTTGGTCCATACACGAACAACACTCTCTATGAAACAGATGAGCGTTATCGACACCTTGGATTCCGGGTGGAGGATCTTGGCTGCTGTAAAGTTATTCGCCATAACGTCTGGGGAACGCACGTTGTAGTAGGGAGCATTTTTACGAATGCTCCTCAGGATAGCACTGTCATGAAGAAGTTGGGGGAACACTAACAAACAGTCTTTTGTGGAAGTTCTCTGTCTTGGTATTACCTCTATGCTGATTGGTTATTTTCTTGGCTGTTGATGATAGAAGCCTTAATGTGGAAAACAAACTGTGCACTTATATTTAAAAATAAATGTAACTCTTATTTATAAAAAGGACATCAATAAAACAAAAATCAGAGTAAATAATTTAATGGGTGACTGTTCTCTTTGTAAAACAGCAAAATCATTCACAAAGTCCATTGTGGAGGGTTTTATGGAATTTAGATCTTGTTTTACAAAGTTGAAATAAACTTGTTTTACAAAGTTCTCAGGAGTCTTGTTATTGTATATATAACTTATTTTCAACATTTTCATATTACCTGTAAAGATCTCCTGTTTAAACCCGCAAAGGTCCCAATATTGCCACTGGGTGCTGCCATCTTGGCTGTGTTAGCATCTCCAGCAGAGTCAGTAACCCAAGTGATAACTACAGCGGTGTTTCCCGACTAGGGCACCACCTGAGGTTGCTAGGGATTACTTATGTAATGAGCAATTTTTTTCTGGCGGGTCAACTTCCACTCACAGCAATTCTTTCTCTAAGAGTGACATTCTTCTCACACACCAGCAATGCAAGAGACATTCTTCCTCCTGACCATGCTAATTTACTGTGTGTTGAGGAATTAATAATTATAGCAGGGGTTCCCAGTGTTCTCCCTAACCCCTTTTAACCGGGTGCACAATTTGGCACTTTTTAGTAAGCACCCAATTGTTTTTGAGTGAATCAGTCACACTACAAGGGCAGCCACCTGCCTACAGCTCCCACCCAGTTTTTGGGTTCCCTTCATGTTAAAAAGGTTGAGAAAGGCTGCCCTATAGCATTCCCTTTCAATCAATTTCTGGTATCTAGATTAAGGTAAGAGCAGAGGAGCTGGTCAGGTACAGTGAGTTTTTGATGTTCTAAGGCTGGGTACACACTTTCAATAATTGTCGTTGGAAAGGATCTTTGACGAGCTCTGCACATTAGCACTGTTCTGCTCTATGGAGAGGGTATGGGGAGAACGACAGAATGGCACCCTGCTGCGCTCTCTCTCCCATTCACTTTCAATATGATAGTTTGTGATCACACACCAGATTCTCATCTAATATCAGCCCTGAGGCGATTATCAGACAAGAATCATCTAATCATCTTCTGTGTATACGTAGCCTTAGGGAGAGAACGCGCAGCAGGGTGCCGTTCCATCGTTCTCCCCATCCCCTCTCCATAGAGCAGAACAGTGCTGTATGTACAGCAGTCGTTCATGCATCATGCAGTCGTTAGTCATTGGAAAGGATCGTCAAAGATCTTTTCCAACAACAATTTTTTCACGTGTGTATGGAGCCTTAGGCAAGAAAGGAGGGGAGGGGCCTATTTTAAGAGTTGATTGTTCTAAAATGTACATATGCTTGATAATTATCTCCAAAATGATTGCGATTGTCTTGGACGAAAATCTAGCATGTATACAGTAGTGTAAATTGCTAAATGACCAAGCAGGAACAAAAGTTGTCGTTACCAATGGAATCCTCTTCCCTCCATAGAACCAAACAGCACTGTGTCTACAGCACTCATTTATTTTTTTGTCACTAAAAATAACAAAAATAATTTCCTACAACAGAAATTTTACGTCTGTACACGCTTAAGTGAATGAAGTATATTTTATGAAAAGGTAATACTGGGCATGTAAAGCATTTTAAATCAGTTGATATTTCTCTGATTTTATCTGTATTGGTGACGGATTTCATTTACCCAGCATTAATGGTTTCTGGGCTGAATTTGTGAGTTATACATCATATCAGGAAAAGTATACCTATGCACTGAAAGGAAATACTGGTACACCTAATTGCTATGTAAAAAGGCATGTCAATCAATGCCCAAGTATCTGTATTAGGTACACCTTGCTGGTAACAAGTTGGACCCACTTTTCCCTTCTTCATGGCAAAGATTTAACAAGGTGCTGGAAAGATTTCTCAGGGATTTTGGTCCCTATTGACTGCATAGCATCACACACCTACTCAAGTTTTGTGGGCTGCACATCCAAGATGCTAATCTCCCATTCTGCCACATCTTAAAGGTGCTCCATTGGTTTGAGATCTGGTGATTGTGGAGGCCATTTGAGTACAGTGAACTCATTTCCAATGTTTAGGAAACCATATTAAAATCATTTTATCTTTGTGATTTGGCATAGTATCTTGCTGGAAGTAGCCATTTAAAAGATGGGTACACTGATTTGTCAAGGAATGAACATGGCCAGCAACATTACTAAGGTAGGCTGTGCCATTTAAATGATGTTGAAGTGGAATTAAGAGGCCCAAAATGTGCTGAGAAATTATTCTCTGCACCATTCCACCACCAGCCTGAACTGTTTATGCAAGGTAGGATGGATCCATGCTTTCATGTTTTTGATGCCAAATTCTGACCCTGCCATCCGAATGTTGCAGTATAAATGAAGACTCATCAGACAAGGCAACATTTATCCATTCTTCCCCTATCTGATTTTGGTGAGCCTGAGCATATTGTAGCCTCAGCTGCCTGTTTTTATCTGACAAGTGGCACACAATGTGATCTGCTGCTGTAGCCCATCTGCTTCATAGATCAATGGGTTGTGTATTCGGATATGTTCTTCTGCAGAAAGTGGTTATTTCACTTACTGTTGCCTTTCTGTCGGCTCAAACCAATCTGGCCATTCTCCTCTGTCTTCTGTTCTTCTTTCTTCTCAATCTGATAGTCAATTTGTAATGACAGTTACTACATTCATTGGGATGGTACAATGGTATTGGCTGATTAGATGGTTTGTGTTAACAGGTGTACCTATAAAAGTGGCCAGTGAGTATATGTGTCTAATATACAAATAGATTTCACTTTCATTACATTATATGATTTCATAAACTGGTACTGTATTTCTGTGGTGCATCCAAGACTGTGTGGTCATGAGACATAAAATATTAAGGGGTTAATCTGACCAGTTTGGCATGATTTCTGAGAACCTATGGAAATTTGTGTGCTGCTTTGTGTCTCTCTAGTTACCATGACTTTTTGTAACACTGAGCTCTTAACTATTTATACAACGAGCACTGCACTGAGCAATATTTTGCATCTAACCTGACCAGATGAGACAACCTCATTGTAATGAAAAAGAAAAGTTTTAGCATTAGTTTAGCATTTCCTGTTTCAGTTGTCAACTGTGCAAAAATATAACTAACCACCTCGTATTCAGGAAATTATAGCTGGAAAGGTCTAAATGAGGATGAAAAATATATAACCTAGTGTCATCTGTTTCTGATTGGATTACAATATAGATATAATGAATCCACACATTGTCTAGAGGTGACCCAGAAAATAAAGTGATTTCTCTGGCTGTCAGTTTGTGTATCATAAGTCTAACTTCTGGGCGGGGTCCTCTCCTCCTCCTGTGTCACTGTCCCTATCTCATTTGCAATCCCTATTTAATGTAAAGCACTGTGTACCATGTTGGCGATATATAAATCCTGTTTGATTATAATACCTCTACAGAATACAGAATCCCCTGGCAAGTAAAACAATTTATGGATCTTAGCTTTATTTTCATCTCCTCCCTTTACAGATGTCAGAGGATTGTCGCTGGAAATGATCTTTCAAAATCCTTTCAAGTGACTGAATAATTGCTATACACACACACAGCACTGTTCTGTATAATAGAATTATGAAGATGAGGGAATGGCACCCCACTCGGCTCCCTTCCATAGAAGGGTCTTTCCCCAATGCAGTTAACAGAAATTACATTGGACCACTGTTGTAAATATGTCAGTAAATATGTTTTTGCTCGAGATGAGTACCACTATTGGCATGGGGCTATGATTTTCTGATGTTAATGCATAGCTTTAGGCTGGGTGGACCATGACTTTGTAATGTGTGTTCAACCAACTACCTAAAGCAGAGCCCTTTTGATTCCTCCACAAACATATTCCATTTGGTCCCTTGTCATCCTAAATTTTATCATCATTGTGGCATGTAGGTGCTGCCATCCACCCTTTTATATAATGTTAAAAGGCTATGATAGGTCACCCATTAAGATAATAACATGGAAGCACAATGATGCGGAGTAAATAGCTAAACAAGGAGTATCATGGCAAGATCACCAAATATCAGTTTCATGAAAATGACCATTTATATTATTATGAGGTTATGAGTGAGGAAGTCAGTAGTAGATCATTGGAGGAGTAACAAAACCGGCTGGGGGAGTATTTTTCTACCAAGTCAGAAAGTTAAGTGGGACAATAACTGTGGGGAGATTTGAAGGCAAAGCACAGGAGCTTGAATTTGATTCTAAGGTGAAATGAAAGCCAATGAGAACTACAAAGAGATGAAGCAGAGAATGAGAGGTGGAAAAGGATGATTGATTCTGGCTGCAGCACTCATAATAGATTATAATCTATTATTCCGTTATCAAGTATTCCACTAACCCAACTCTCACCTCTATAATATTAGAGGGGAGAGTCAGGTTAGCGGAATACTAGAGAGGAGGATGTTACAGTAGTCCATAGGAGAAATGATAAGAGCGTGTACAAGGAGTTTGGTTGTCTCTGGGGACAAGTAGGGGCGGATTTTAGAAATGTTGCGCAGGTGAAAGTGACAGGACCTGGAAATGTTCTTACTATGGGGGTAAAGGAGAGGGCAGAATCAAAGAGTTTGTAAATTACATTACTATAATAAAGCATACATAATTTCTATGTATGCTATAATTAATTTCCTGATTGGCTAAAAAATTCTTTTAAGACATGTAAAATGTATTTGTATCCCTTCTGGATGTGATACAGAACATAATACTTTTTCTTCCTTCCTTCCTCCTTTCTTTTCTTTTTACAAACTAGCTAAACCTTTTCAGGAAGGTATTTATCAATTGCACCTTGCACGTATCCTGCACAGCAACT
This sequence comes from Pyxicephalus adspersus, assembly GCF_032062135.1. Classification (NCBI taxonomy): domain Eukaryota; kingdom Metazoa; phylum Chordata; class Amphibia; order Anura; family Pyxicephalidae; genus Pyxicephalus; species Pyxicephalus adspersus. The sequence goes on along the minus strand of NC_092864.1, from coordinate 38,729,783 downwards.
CCAAGTAAGCTCTATTCATAGAGTTCAATAAGATAAGAACACAGCAGTGAGGCAGGCGTCATTCAATGCTCTGTAAAGGAGCCATTATCCTCCCTGCGTCTGTATAGTCTGAAATATAAAGGAATTTTATAAAGTAAGGTCAAAGGTCCATCTCCATAGAGAGTGCGTCCTTTCTTGTCTACCATCTTGATTTCCAGCTCCTTTTATTTTTTTCCCCCTTCATAATTGAGGTGTCATTCAACACAAGATGCTCCAGCCGTAATGCTGTAGACTGCATGCTTGTAATTTAAGATTAACTGACCCTCGACAGGTGAGGTCTAACAGTATAGGCTGTTGTGACTGCGTGATGTACAGCCGCTGCTGTCAGCAAGTTTAATACATTGTTGGAGAACAACTTGTATTTGTCTAAGCTTCAATTTTCTGTATGAATGTTTCATTATGTTATTCGCTCCTTTTGTGCAAATACTGTAAATCTCTCTAACATTGGACCTGATTTATTAAAGCTTTCCAAGACTAGAGAAGATGGACTATCATGGGAGAACCTGGCTGTAAAACGTATTGACGATAATACATATTGGAGTGCTGTGATTACTAGTAACAACTACTTTAACAATAAATCTTACTAGTAACATGTCTCTGCACAGAGCGGATGGCAGGAAGATTACTACTGAAAACAGATTCCAACTGATAAGTTATTTTAGCTTTACCCCAGAGCTCTTATTGGATTTAAAGCCTCCAACAAAACTGCAATTATCAAAGGCTGACGGCTCTTGGAAATTTAAGCCACTGGTAAAAGGCTTGAGAGCGGGAGCAGGAATCCCTTTCAGAATGTCCTCCCTTGGTAACCAGGGTAGAACAGCCCATCCTGTGTTTTAGGGGATATCCTTATTTTTTAATCAGACTGACAAGCCAGTGTAATCAGATTTTCCGCTAACATTATCGTTCTTCTTTTCTTAATGCTAAAAGTACATTCACACGGGTGGCTTTTGGTCCTGTGCGGTTTATTCTTGCTGCTGGATGGTTTCTACTAACGTGAGAACAATAGCCAAAGCTGCCTAATACCTGGTGGGCCTCTTATACAGGTGTGTTAGCAGCACAATCGTCATTTTGTAATGTGCAGTAAGTCCAAATACAGAACTTCTTTTTATTTAAACCTAAAAACAAATTTTAGTACTTAGTACTCTTGTACTGAGTAAACCTAATTTTCAGTTAAGTTTTGAAGTTTTATCTACGAGGGCCAATGGAAAAAAATGCCTCCTACATGCTGGCCAGTGGACAGAATGCTAACATTAAAGATAGTCAAAAAGATTATTGGTGTTACTTTTGGGCAAAGATTACGCATTGCTCATAGGAACCCCTAGCAATCCCTGGAAGAACTCTATGTTTCCACTGGACCCTTGTTGAGAAACACTGTTTTGGAGTGTCTAGAGAACATTGTGCCCAGTTTACCAAAAGAGAATTTGTTTGGTCAGGTGCTAATTTCAGACAAGAATACCTTTTTTAAAATCAACATTCCAGTAGGGTTGATGGCAAGGCTTTGTGCAGACCACTTATGTTCCTCCACACTAAACTCATCAAACCCAGTCCCTATTGACTACACACAGGCATAGTCTTGATAAAACAGAAAAATAGCATTCCCCAAATTGTTGCCACAAGTTGGGAGTGGGGGGCACCTGGAAACACCGTGTGTCCATACAGCTTTGGCCATATAGCGAAGGTGTGATGGTCAGGTGCACACGGACCTTTGTCCATATGGTGTATTTTATTAGAACATTTCCTGCAGCCGTTAACATTTTTGCCTCCTTTCGCACAGTCACAGCTGAGTGGATAGTTGTTATTTACCAAACACGAATCTGTTTCATGTCCAGAGGAAATGCTGAGAGGACTATGAAGCTGGAATTACAGGCGGCTCACTGCTAATCTAGTCACTTTATAACTTTCTACAAATTGCCTTTCTTTAAACGTTTATTAAGCTTACCTTTTGTGAAATGAAGGCAAGAGATGAAAAGGGGAAGAAAGGGGCAAAGCATTTATTCATAAAAAAAAAAACATTGTCACTATATTGATTTCTAATGTGTTTATATATTTAGCAATAAAGTATAGCATCTGATGGATAAAAAGGTAAAAGTAAAACGCAAGTAAAGAAGTAAAACATTATTATTTATCCTAAAGTAAGCTAGTCATGGCTGTCCTATGTTAGTTTTGGATAGGTTGTGGAAGGTTAGAGTCGTCATCAAGTTGTTATTAACATCTGTGTCCCAGTTGGGGAATCTCTCCTCCAATTTGGTAACCCTTAGATAGAAAATAACATTCTAAATGTGTCATTATTGCAAAGAATAAGGGGAAATCTTGCATCGGGGACAAATGCTTTGGTTGCAACTGTCCAAGATATGAACTCTCCCACTTTGAGGAGATTTACTCATACTTCCCATTGCTTCTTCAAGACAGGAATAATATATGCACATGTATCATATTGCCTAAGCATTAACCATGAAATATCATGCAGCTGTTCCACTCTTTAAAATTTATGTAGCAGAACTGAGCAACGTGGAAGGTTTATTCCAGAGTGTAAACAACCTGGACTGGAGTGCGGTGACTCCATATTGTATTGTGTGAAGCCAACACTTCGCTTGGTTTTAAGAGTCGCATTTAAAAGCTAATATTTATCTAGTACATTTTCTTCTGCTAATCATACAAAAGTTCACGTCCTCCAACACGCCTTGAAAAATAACATTTTCTTGTGAATTTCCGACCGCCAATGACCGCTTGTGTTTAGAAAGCAAAGAGCAAAACAAACACGACCCTGCAAAACTGATATATAATACTTCAGAGAAGATCAGCCGCAGGCTTAAAGGCTTTCGTCTTCTCAATTGATGTTTTGTGAATAACTTAAACCAGCCTTTTTCAACCTTTTTACCCAAAGGAACCCTTAAAAAAAGTTCAGGTCTTGTTTGTTGGGGGGTCAGTTGAAAAGACCTTTCTATAGTAACCAGTGAAAAGAATGTGCGCCCCATACAGTGTTGGCTAGAATACAAACTTTATAGGCAACTAAAAACATCATTAGAGTCCAACAGCTCTACCAAGTGGTGTTGGCCCCAGAACTATGCAGGAATCCTCAAATAGGAGGTCAATCGGTCACAGTTCAAGGAACCTAGGCTGAGAATGGCTGACCCTTGTCTATTGCTATTGATGAGAAGCCAACTCCTACTGGGCTGGGGTTTCTGGATTGGAGATGCTAAACAAATAAAAGCATAAACCCTACCGTAAGAAGTAACTCTAATGTAAAGACTCATGTATAGACATATAATATAATATGTGGCATGCGCTAACAAAACAGGGTTTCTATAACTAGATGTTTAACCTAGAGGCATAATAGGGGACCAACCAAGCTAACACCACTCAAATGACATTTGATAAAGATTGCATTAGGATTGCATTGCCTCCACTGTCATTGCCCTCAAAAGACCAATTGCCTACCCTTACACCCTCCCCTGTTAAGTGGCATGCATTTGACTAATTGCACTGTGCAGGAACATGATGGTATAGGGTGGAGATCCTTGGACATCAACTAAGCACTGCATTATCCATAGGATTGACTTGTCAGGAATACAGAAACAAAAATGTTAAATTAGCAGAACATGTTCCCAAGCAAGTTAAATAAAACGTATTTAAATAAACATAATAAATAAGTCTTTCTGTATTTGTTCATAAGTTTACTGAAAAAATGTAGAAATATTCAATGAGTTTATTCTTTCGTCTATTTCATGTGTTCTTTTTACCATCAGGGGTTAAATCTGGAAAAGCAAAATTTTTCCACCTTTGAAATTGGTTCTTCCAACACTACTATCACTGAATACTAATCAGTGTAGTAACTGGACTGTGGAATTATGCAAATCTATTTAAATCTGAGTAATTAGCTGTATGTTTGTCACCTTTCCAGGAGAAAGTGTTCCTGACCCAATAATGTTTCTTCCTATTATTGTATCGGAATCACAACCATTAGATACCCCTAGTGATTTCCATATGTGTAAGCCCCATGTGATCACATCTAACCTCACATTCTTTTTTTATTGTACAATCATTTGATTTGTGTCCATACTTCTGACCGTTACTAATAAGGTGCAGGAAAAGATTTACCGTAATATAGACCTAAACCTAATATATGTTGTTGTAGAGATTCCATGTGATTTGAAACATTTAAATCCTTTTCTTAGATCCCAGAATTGTCACATAGGGTGATGTCTCATGCCTCTGCATACTTAGTTGTGCTGGAGGAAGAAGGAAATGGGAAGTGCAGGCTAGTTGAGTATCAGTTGGATATGGGCGACCCCTTCGAATGGTAACAGATCTACCGTATATCAATATATCCAATTTGCCTAATTTGTATTTTTTAATATCACCTAATTCCAAATTCACATTACTCTTCTGTAATCCCTGTACAGCAGAATTCAGGCTGAGAGAGGATAGGGTGGCATTGCAATCCAATCAGCCATTTGCATTGCACAGGTAAATGAATGATAAGAAAGGAGAACACAGGGATGACCTCGTCACCATGTTGCTGCTCTTCCACTATCCATTCACAGGCTTGGAAAGAAAGCTGCACATGATTGCAGCATACCCAGCAATCCATCTTCCCCTTAGCTTGCCAGGACTGAGCCATTCCAGATGCCGGTCCAATCAAATGGCTAAGGTACGCAAGGGGAAAGAGAAGGAAGAATATGCTGGCAAGGGGGGCAGGTGAGTATGGCGGGTTTAAAAAATTCCCTAGTTTCATTGGTTTTGATTATGAAATGCATTTATTGTGCTATCATTTTATAAGCTTATACATTTTCACAATATTTATTTCCATCCATTGCATTTGTTTTTCCCTAAGATCATCTATGACTGATGGGAGAGTTGGACTGATGTGTAAAGTTATCTCCAGCAAACACTGCCCCCACTGGCACTCCAGATCCTAACACTTGCCCCCACATGCACCCCAGATCATAACACTGCCCCCACAGGCACCCCAGATGCTAGCACTGCCCCCACATGCACCCCAGATCATAACACTCCCCCCACAGCCACCCCAGATCATAACACCGCCCCCACAGGCACCCCAGATCATAACACCGCCCCCACAGGAACCCCAGATCCTAACACTGCCTCCACAGGCACCAAAGATAATACCAATGCCCCCACAGGCACCCCAGATCCTAGCACTGCCCCCACAGGCACCCCAGATCATAACACTGCCCCCACAGGCACCCCAGATCATAACACTGCACTGCCCCCACAGGCACCCCAGATCATAACACTGCCCCCACAGGCACCCCAGATCATAACACTGTCCCCAAAGACTTAAAAGCCTTTTTCGTGCAGGCAGTGTATAAAGTGCTGTAAGTATGCTTGCACTTCTGGTAATTGAGCACTTTTTGTACAGTGTTTGCTGAGTGCAGGCTGAGTGGGAGTACACTGTATACGATTGTGTAAAGTGTGTTTCCTTCCAGGCTGCAGTGCAGGACAGTGAAGAATGGGATTCAGACAATAAAAAAGATATTTGTCAGAACATTAGCAATATATGTTGGGCCGGAGGCAGTGCTGCAGGGAGGGGAGTTGGGCTGACAGGGTCCATTAACAAGGTGTCAAAAACAAGAGCTATGGTAGGTCAAAGGTGACATTCCTACCTGCACAAATTCATTACATGTGAAAAATGAATCTTTATGTAACAAGCAAATACACAAAATAGCTAACCCACACTGATAAACACCTGTGCAAATTATTTGTTCATGCGTTGAGCTTTTTTTTTTTAAAAACACGGGGGGAGGGGGGTCTGCGGACCCCGGGGTCATCTGTTTGTCGCATGCCATTTTTTGCATTTCATTCAGTTCATTCTATTAGTTTGTGAAGTTCTGAGTCTGCATGATACTGGGGCTTCTAGGAAAACTTTGGGCTGAAGTCAGAATTTCACACCTAGCAAATGGCTCTTTTTTCATGTGTTTTATTGCCTGTCAACTGTTATAAATAAAATAATGGTTCAGAAGCTTTAGGATCAGATAAAACTGGGACACTCTAGAGGGTTTATCCCTAAACCTAGAAAATAAATGTTTCTGCGTGGTGTCGTTTTTCGCAATTCAAAAAAAAAATTGTATAGATATTTTTACATTCATGAGTTCTTGTCTGTGCTAGACTTCCTTACTGCACAGCAAAGTATGCATCACATGCACTAAAGTCTGGAGATACTTTTACATGTGCATGTGTGCAATTGTGGTAAATTGTAAATAATAGGGGCAGCGCAGTGGCTCGTAGGTTAGCACTCTGGCCTTTGCAGTGCTTGGTCCCAGGTTCAAGTCTCAGCTAGAACACTATCTGCATGGAGTTTGCAGGTTCTCCCCATGTTTGCATGAGTTTCCTATGGGTACTCTGGTTTCCTCCCACATTCCTAAAACATGCAGTTAGGTTAGTTGTCCTTTCCCCAAAAAATGGACCCTAGACTGTTGTAATGACATATGACTATGGTAGGGTCTATAGATCGTGAGCTCCTTTGAGGAACAGTTAGTGACATGACTATGGACTTTGTAGAGCATTGCGTAATATGTTGGTTCTATAAATAATACCGTGTAATATTAATAATAATTTTTTTTTTAGAAAAACAACTGATCCAAAATATTAGTTAAATACATAGACATTAAGTTCCTAAAACACTGCATTGAATAAAAATGTGCCTTTTTTATTTTAATTAAATAAAAATCTGCCCATCTGCCTATACAAATAGCTGCCCACCAAGCAGCTCTTTCCATTTTTATTCATTGTTGCACCATTATGCTGCTGATCTCCTTTGGTCTTTTTTATGACAGAATCACCATGTATTATTTTTATGGGAATTGCAAATTTAAAAATATAAATATGACTTTTGTTAATACATGATTTAGTTTACATAAACTTTCTTATGCTTACAAAAGGACAAATTTAAAATACAACCTAAATGGTTTCTGTGTAACAAACGTAAACTGAAACTTAAAAGGGATAAACATTCCTGTATGATTGAATGGTGATTATAGAAGAATAGAATAAAGGATCTGTGCTGTGTCTGGAGAAGCTGAGCCCCGCCATGGATCATTCCATAATATAAACATCATAGATAGCGGAAACTGTTAAGTTGTTTGCAGCGTTTCTTCTCCCATCAATCGAGTTTAATTCTCCACTTAAAGGATGATTACACTGAGCTCCTCTAAGTGAGGAAATTTTTTGGTGATATTGTTTATTGAATCAAAGATTTATACCAACAGTTCCGCCTGGATCTCTGATGCCCTTAAAGAGAATGTTTCATATATATATATATATATATATATATATATATAAATATATAGATAGATCGTTTTTTTCGTATTATTATTTTGTACTTTATTATATTTAAAAGTGATAAATATTTTTTATACATATCCACATTTTAAATTAACAGTCAGCAGATGGCACCGTAAGCTCCTTTTCATCCACTCTCCATTCTTGTAATACAATGTTTATTCCTATGTGTGGCCAAACTAATAATATGTAACTAAGAAAGCAGAAAAATAAGTGTTGTTCCCATAATGCAGCACTCCCAGCATTAATATTTAATATTTATATAGCGCCAACATATTACGCAGTACTCTACATTAAATAGGGGTAGCAGAAGACAGAAACATGATGTATGGCAAGGGGTTGGGTACCGTTACACAGTTTGGGAAGGCGACGGTAAAGCAGTTCTTACATAATATTTCATATTATGAATATATTTCATATTAAAAAAAAGAAAGAAGGTACACAAGATAAACTGAACATAATTTTCACAAGCATATAGGCTATTTTTTTATCATTTAGCTAAGGATTTTTTAGCAATCTCCTAAATTCATCCATAGTTGCATGCCCCTTCAGCTGTTGAATGTCTTTCGTTAGATTAGATGTAAGATTTCAGTGGCGTCGTTTTCAGTTTTTGATGCATCCATGCCATGTAAACCATCCCCTTACATCTACTGGGAACTGTATATCTGACTCTGTTTTGTAACCACTTAACTATTGCATGGCTACAGCCCCTTGCAGGGGGTGTATTTGCTCCTGGGCCCATGCCGTCTGTGGTTCCAATCATTGTTGCTTCTACACCTTTGCTTGGAAGCTGTGTATTCACGTGACTTTTTGTACAGAATAAATCAGTTTCTCCTTCCATTACTATTCTGATTTGGTTATTTTCTGTCTGAGTCTCTTCTGCATTGGAAGAACAGACTGCATACCCATTGCTGCATACCCTGTTTCCCTAAAAATAATCTATAAATCTATCTAATCTATAAAATAAGCCCTAGCATGATTTTTCTGTTTTTTAGAAGATGCGCGAAATATAAGCCCTTCCCCGAAAATAAACTACAATATGTATAAATACATGGACAAGAGGTGCTCATTTAAGGAAAGTACTATTGGTAGACATGAGAAATTGGGGCCAATGGTTCTAAAGGAAATGGAGTCACAAGAAATTCAAGATGGAATTCAAGGTTTAGAGAGTTATGATGATGTTCCTGAAAAAGATGGGATGACTGTATTTGAATAAATGTTGTTTTTTTTGTTCAAAAATAAATGTCAATTGTTAAAAATAAGCCCTAGTGATTTTTTTTTGAGCAAAACATAATATAAGGCACTGTCTTATTTTCTGGGAAACAGTACGATCACCAAAGTTTGTTATACAGGAATACTGAGTCTTTTGCCTGCAGACCACTATACAAGCTATAATCCAACAATCTCTATACAATTCATAAACAATCATACAGGCACTTACCATATTTGTTTTGGTGGATCTAGGGGCCCATTCACACCTAAGCATTAGGTAAATGCACCCAAGTTAATGTGCGTTATGGTCCATGGAATCATGGCAGCCAAGTCATTATAAAAAGGGATGCCAACACACATGGGTTACAAAATGTTCTTTTTCCCATTTCTTCCAATTTTTCCTAGCACAGCAGCAACCCAAAATTAATTATATATGCTTTGTAATGGACTACATTACGTTTTGGGAACTTCTGTACAATAGGTTGTGTGCTATTACCAATAGATGGCAATACCATACAGAGGAGGTACGTTGTGATGTACTGTAATGCATGGTAAAGCCACACATGATTGGAAAGGAGATTGTACCGTGTTGTGAGCTTTACACAGCAGGTAAGGTCAGTCAGTACAATTCTGTACAATACGGTTTCCCTCATTCTGTGAAATGGCAAAAAGCTGATCAATACCAAACCAATCATCCGCAATTCACATGGATCAGCAATGTTCCCTGACCACTGCATTACCGGAAACAAGGCAATTTTACCATGCAGGCAGATCTGATCACTGCAGCTATACTTGATGGCTCAAATGATTTTGATAGTCTCCAATAAATAAATCCAGGTGTTTCCAGTGTAAAACACTGTGCATGCTACAGAATACAAAAACAAGAACTTGCAACAAATTCATGGTTTGATGGGTTGGATATGGTGGAACTCGAGTGACTTTCACAGAACCCTGACCTCAACCTTACTGGACACCTCTGGGGTGAATTGAAATGCAGATTATGAGCAAACATTCTAATCCTACATCAATACCTGACTCATACATAGTCTTTCAGTTCAACGAATATGGTCAAAAATACCTTCCAAAATCTTTTGGAACAATGGAGAATGGAGTGAAATATTGTTAAGGAGGGGGGCAGCTCTATGCTAATACCTATGGATTTAGAATAGGATATCCAATAATCTCACATGTGCAATGGCCAGGTTTTCACAAAATTTTAGCCATATATCAGCTTCATTCAGGTAGTCAAATAATGTACCAGAGCTGTACCCTATATACGAGTATATACAACACTTCAATAAACAGGAACTTTCATATCCTCTGAACAACCCCAGACTCCCATTAATCCAATAATAGGTAGCTTTCCTGTTGCAGTCATTAGGCTGTCACTTACTGTTACACATCTAAAGCCAAAGTGGTAATTCTGGTTCTCTGTGACCATGAAAAGACCTTGATCTTCCCCTTTGTGGAAAAAAAATTCAGTTTCTGCATGACTTTCTGGGGCCTGTTTACATGAATCACCGGTTTCATGAATTGAGCATACAGGACAGCTAAAAGGGCCATTGAAAGTGAGCCTGATCTGAATTAAAAGATATCGTGGTAACGGGATGCTTACAGGGCAGATAATAGGCAGCAGACACCAAATGTCCAAAATAACAGCAGGTTTATTTCTTTAGCCAAGTGTGACAGCACACTCTCCAGCACTTTAAAGTAAAAACAATAAACCCAGTGGCCCGGCTGGGCATCTAGCTACCTCACTGGGTGCCCTGTCTATCTAACACTCAATATCAACACTGTTTCACTCACAGTTCAAGTTTTGTTTGCCTGCTGGCTTTCCTGGAGCTCTGTCTCCTCTCATGCAGCCTGGAACCCACCCTGGCTCCCTTCACCCAGATTCTGGCTCTCTTCACAGCCTGGAACAGACTTCCTCTCATTCTGGAACCCTCTGGCTGCCCTACAGCCTCTAACTGCTCACTCCAGCCTCTGACTGGTCACCTCTCCCTCATGTACCTGAGTGCAGGTGCAATAACCCCAGCTCTGATTTGGGTTGGGCCAGGGAACCCACCCTTCACTTCCCTTGGCCAGCTCCAGGGCCCTAAAGAACCTGGTTTCTTTTCTAAAAGCCTATATAAACCTATTAACACATTCTTTCCCTTGAGCCTTTCATACCCTTTCTCCGACATTTTAGGGACACTCTGTCACAATATGTAATATAGCCCTAGAACAGTTGTAGACACATTAGGGCACTTAGAGGTACCTCTGCTGAGGCTCCAATACACTTGTATAGAAGTTAGTAAAGTGGCACCCCAATGTACAAGCACATTGGGTTCTAAATGATCCAGCTGCAGAGCACCACAGAGTTAAAATGTGAAGTTAGTTTTCTTTTAGGTCTGTTGATATGCATTGGCATCCCATTTAAATGAAACAAGCTGCCTTAGGGCAACATACATGCAGTAGAACACTGCCGCAAAGCTGCCAATTTAGTCCTCAACTAACCAGAAGTCCAGAATGCTGGTCCCATTCACATATAAACAACAAAATAAATTAAAAAAGACTTATTTTAAAATAAAAAGGCTGTTTATTCTATCATTTACATTGCAGCAGCTAGTTTATATATGAGAAATATAACAAGAATATAAAGCTTTACAATATATACACGTTTAAACAAATAAATATGTTTGTACATCAAGTGAACAATAAAACTGTATTACAGTTTATATATCTACAATGTATTTCTGGCACAGTCCATTTATAATTCACATATTGTTGATATGAGAGCAACAATTTATATCAGATACAGAAGAGAAGGGTCTGTGTTACATTTTGAAGCCACGGTAGGTGGGTACATTGCAGTGGGTGGGTGCAGTTTCATTATTTAGAATAACATCCCAATGCAATGACTAGAGTAGCTTGCTACACAGCCATGTTGTACAGGGACCACAACTCCTATACCATGCAATGCTTTAATACAAATGCATGATCAGTTTTTATTTGTTGATGCACAGCAGTCAGAACACAATTAGAAACAATGCTGTGGTGCCATTAGCACTGGTGAACTGTTGTTCCACTTTAACATTTTACATTACAGAGATACAAATCACTGTTAGGTGGTATCACCAATGGAGTCTCCAAAAGCTGTAAGTATCCATTAGGTAACGACCAAGACCTTACAAGCAGATTTTCTGACTATTGTGCTCCACCAACCAGTCCAATTGCTAATTGATCAGATGGAAGTCCAAAAACACAGCATACACATGTTCAATATTCTGCCCTTCCGATTGTTTAAAAAGTGAATAGAATTCTGACCATGTTAATTAATTGCTTGCATGACTTGTGTACCTACATATCTGATGGCTCCGACTAAGGACTGAAAAATCAGATTTGAATGTTTCATGGGATCAGAAGTGAAAATTTTCCCCCGTGTACACAGCCTAACTCAGTGCCCACCCAAAACGAATTCACTTTAACAATTTTATAAATCAGAAACCTTACACGTTCTGCCTAATCCTCCAGAATCCATTAGGTGAAGTTAATAGCTGCCTGCAGAAAACAGATATTTGGAGTGGTCGGGCATCACTGAGCTGTGTAACTACAAAGATTCATTAACCATGTTAATGGGTAAAAACTATTAAGTGCACAAATGTTACAAGTTGTCATCAACAAGTAAAAATACCCAGATTTTAAAAAGAAATGGTCTGGTTTGTGAATGATTGCTAAAGTTGCTTGTTGTCAGTCCCCATGCAGCTGCATCCCGTGGTGTTTTTTTTTTTTTTTTACTTGGTTTCCTCTAAGAGACTTGTAATCCTTATTTTTGCCCCTACGCTGTCATCACAGGGGTCCCTAAACTCTTCATACTGCCAGAGCTAGGAAGAATAATCCAATTCAGTACCCTGCCCCTAGGATCATTCCTCCTGGCCCAAGCTGATGTCCTGGTATGATTTGCAGAAAGCAGGGCTGGTTTTAGGGTCGGCCAAACAGAAGTATATCCCAAGGTCCCTACCCTCTCCAGGGTCAGTTGTCAGAATGGCAAGAAGTACATGGAGCTGCAATGCTGTGCATTTGGGGCCCTTATTGCATATTTGTCCATATTTTGTCTAAAACAAGAATGAGAGTTATCAGCAGTGATGCTACCATAAACATTCTTCCGCTGCATATATTTCGATGCCCCTGTATAACCTGATAGCATTACAATAGGACTTAGCAGGAGGTATTTAATTAATAATAAATTACATTTAATAGCTATGCAGGTATTTCATACAGATTTTTACTATTTACCTATAGTTGTGCTTTAAGCCTGGCCCCAAATCTGTCTACTTGTGATAACAAGTGTTTTTAACGTATTATTATATCCTATACAGTGGTATATGTTCTCACACAAATATGAATGCTCTGTGGTTTACAATGTGCTTTTGTTATCAGTTTACTTCTTTTTGTGCAAATTCATGTGGAATTATAACTGTGTCTTCATTCCTCTCACAATTGAACATAAAACAGAAATATGGTATAAAAATGGGGTTGTAATCCAACTAAGGAGGCATCAAAGCAACAGTAAAAAATATTTTGCTATAATAACAGGCGTTCCATGACAACGATGGTTCACTTAAAACCTGCAAACCTTCGTAATTAAAAAATAATTGACGTGACCTCTCCCTGTGTGTCAGAGGAATCTGTATCAAAAAAGAGAAAATATCAAACAGCTCAATCAAGTTGTAAGGGAGGTGCACAGGGGTGGCTCTGATTCAGGACATGTAGCCCAAAACATGTAGAAGGCGTCTGGCGTTCTGTCAGTGGTTAAATAAAGCCGGAGTGATACCAGAGTGCTGATCCTCATTATCTTGCTATCATTGGTTTGGAGCATCTGGTAGGGAAACGTTCTTTATGATGTTATACAAGAATGAGGTGCATGTGGGAAGGGCAATTGCCCAGAAAGTACATAAAACAAAAATTCCTACACACCCGATCCTGTGTGCACCAAAACTAACACAATGGATGCATTAGCCTCAGTGAACACTTAAACTTCAATGAGAGCCATAAAGCCTAACACGCACATTAATAGTAACATTTAAAGTGTATATGGATGATGGCAGAATACATTTTACTTGTATCAGTTTTGGGTAGACCTGTTTTAATTCAGTTTGGCACTCCATACAAAAACTTATGAAGAGGATTTATGAACAGAGATGGAAATCTTTGGTGATTTTCTTTACATTTTTGTATTCCTTGCAGCTTATAAATTCATTGGCCCGCCACCAACTAAGAGGCTGCAATGTCACCAATCATGCTACATATGGGGGCTGCAATGCCACCAATCATGCCACATATGAGGGCTGCAATGCCACCAATCATGCCACATATGGGGGCTGCAATGTCACCAATCATGCAAATAGTGATGTTGCTACCAAAAATTAGCGTGAAACCTACAGCTAGAATCTGATTGCTGTGGGCAATTTCATTATATAAAGGGGTAAAGCATATAAATGGACAAGTGCAATATTCCCGACCATCCTTTCTACAAGATGTAAAGTTATTTAATGCTCCACAATAGGTACCAGATAGTCCAGAATTCCAGCTATGTAATGTTATTTTTTATAAATGTGGATCTGCACAGTAAATGCTTGGTTTGTCTCATGTATTAGTAAACGTTCTCCATATAAAATTATTTAAAATAATTAGAAAATACAATTCCATGGAACAATATAAAAATAACGATATACAAAATATACAGCGTCCATTACAATCATAAATAACTCCTATGTACACGGTACACATATCTGACCATCCGTGCGGCCCTTCTTGAGGGTTCTATGTTAGGAATAGCCAGAGGGGGTATAGAAGGCCTAGGAGGAGGAGGAGGCCTTGTATGCAATGTCTCTGTGAGCCATTGAGCGGGGAAGTGGTGGTAAAGATGGCGTCTGTCTCATTCCTAGGCAGAGCCATGTTGCAGATATTTCCCTCACAGCATGATGTGCACACCTGCAGGAACAAGCAGAGGAAAGAATATGGCTATTGTTAATTTTGTTGTAACAAAATGCTGTTTACAGAACCCAAAAGCTCAAGTAGACATCTACAGATGTAAGTTATGTCACTGACACCCCTTACACCCCTTACAGACAAAATCAGCACGATGAAGCTTATGAAGCACCTTGGATAGGCTGCAAAACATCTTCAACATTACAAAAACAAGTCAAGTTAAATGTGACTACCTACTACTAAAGGCAGCATGAAAGCAGCCAGACATCTTTTTAGATAGCCCATAGTACCTTGGGTTACCTTTGTCATTAATAAATATTATTTGAATAATTGATGTTTTTTTTTTTAAACAAATGCCAAATATCATGTTATCTATAAAAGCAATGAAATTGTATGCGATATGCTGGTGCTATTTAAATACATAATAATGATAAAAGGGTGGGGTAAGAAAGTTAAATTTCCAATAAGGTTTTTATTGCTTAAGACCCTTGTAATTGGGAGGCATTGGGCACAAAACACTGTGTTTGGTCTTTCTTTATAAGAACGAAAGGGGGAATTACAATAAATCTGGTTAGGCAGCTCCAAATTTACAAATGGTCACAAAAAACCCATATTGCTGTATTTTATGAGGTTAATAAATATTTTGTCATATAATGTACTTCATTAGGGAAAGAGGAAGAAATATTAATGCCAAGCTTCAATGACTGATCTCACTTACTCTTGTGTCTTTGGGAGAGGAAGTGAAGGCTAATCTCATGAAAAAGAACAAATAAAGAAAAAAAATAAGATAAAAGATATATATATATTTGCACACAGGCACACACACACACATATAATCCATTTTTAAAAGCCGTAAGAGTCCTTCTGTATCCTATTTATTAGAAATGTCAATTCCTGGAACAATAAGCCAATCTTTTATTAGGATAATAAGGATCAATATACAGATATAGATCGGTACCTTGTGACCATGCTTCCCGCTGTCTCTACATCCTGTGCTCAGGCAGTGCTCCAGTGACACACAACGTTTGGTCACCGACAAACTTTCCCCCGTAGCGTCCATGACATGGTGAGAATGACAGTATCGTGTATCTAGTAGAAAGACAAAATCATAAAAATACAAATATTAAAACATGCACTGAAGTTATATAATAATTGATAACACATGAACATATACAATTGTTGCATGAAAATTGCAAATCATTTCTAAAAAGTACAATTCTAAAGCAATTATTTTGATATTTGACTTTTTGATGGAGAATCAATCACATGAAAACACATGGACCTGAAGAATATGTCCTAAATGTTTGATTTACTGCATTATAAATAAATTCTTCTAATTTATTTTCACTGAAAATGAACATAATAAAAACTTTAAAATGTCTATCAAATATTTTAAAAAAAATAAGCTGTGTACATTTTATTGCAATTAATACAATTAATTTATTGCAAAATACATCCAGGTGTGCATTTTATTGCAATTAGAGGAAGTTAAAGGTTTCACTGCTTACAATAAAGGATCTGTTTTTTAAACTTTTATCCAAGTTTTATAAAACTTTTATATATTATTATAAATACACCATGTTGTAATTCTGTTTGATATTTTACCTGCAATTCCCTTTAGCCTTGAGTTTTTCTTTCACATCCCATCCCATTTTCAGAACCCATGATATGAGTATATGTAAAGACTGTGATATTTATTCTCATAACCTGGAAGCCTCTCTCAGAGGAGTTATGCCTAACCCCACAAACAAATCTCAATGTCATTATCATTCAGCGATCTCAACCCACCCTGAAACAAAACAACAGGAGCTTTCTACAAACTAACATTCAGCCGGCAGAGGTTCAGTTATTACAAGCTGTCTGACCCATCTCTCATCTGCCCTCCACCTACACAAAAGCAGCGCTCATACAGAAACAAAATATTGAGCAAGGAAAGAACAAGATTGTCAGGATTCTGGCAATGCCCAAGCTCGATAAGTGATTAGCAAGACAGAGATTAATAATTTCGCTGAAATGAAATGTATAATGTAAATAACTGAATATGTTCCCACTGAATTATTTCACTGATGGAGAACCAAGGGCCCTTCTTAAGGGCCATGTGACATTGGGTGGTATATTTAATTGTTAGGGTGTATCAACAGCAAGAAATTGATGAACAATGATGTTGCTGGTAAGTGTGAATATTCTATGTTGCCAGTGGCAGACATAGGCTCTTACTATGACGCCGAGTTGCATGGCCTCCACATTTACAAAAAGGCTTTGAACTTGGATTCATGGCCCTTAAGTGCCAAACCATAAAGTTCAGTAACAGCAAGGTTAATAAGAAATATATGTAGAACTGTTCAGAGGATCAAGACATAGGAGTTGTAATTAACACCGATGAAACAGAATCAGATATTAGACATGAGATAAGATGCAACCAGGAGAAGTCTACGGTCTAGCTGAGCAGATCTGGATTGAAGAAAAAATTCCCAAAGCACTTTTGTGCAGGAACTGTGTGGGTGCAATGAGCCATATTAAGTTCTTGTGCCGGATATAGAGCTTTGTGGTTTGCTGTAGTGAATCCCTAGTACAGGAATATACTGTATACCCACCAGGAGATGTTGCCGGCAGGCACTAAGCCATAACATGCTCATATGGAACAGAAGGAGCACCAGAGAAAGCAGTAAAAATGTAATAGCGAAGCCCAGAGTTGCTTATGACTCAATATGTATTACTTCCCTGGATCTCCTAGTGCAGATTTTACTATATAGAGCAGTGTTTCCCAATCAAGGTTCCTTGGAACCCCAGGATTTCTCCAGGGGTTGCTGGGGGTTCCTTGAACAATAAACAATTTGTGCCTCTCAAGTCAGTTTGACAGATACCAATGATCATTTTGACTCTCTGTAAGGGTGATATTCTTCCCAATGGCCAACAATGTAAGAGACATTCTTCCTACTGACCACCACACTAATGTATTGTGAGCTATGAATATAGTTATTATAGTGCAGGTTCCTTGAAGACCCAAAAGTTATTTATTAGGGTTCCCTCGTGTTAAAAAGAGAAACATTGATATAGAGAAAAGATTGTCAACATATGATTAATACATCTATTACCAAAGGCCAAACATACATGATTAGCTCTCCATATATATCAATTTTATTTTTTTTTCAGGAAAGGGTAATGGTAATGCTACAACAGATAAAGATATTTCAGTAATCTGTGTTCTCCAGCCTTATGGGAATAGCTTGAAGAAAACCCTTTCTGTTCCAGCATGACTGTGTCCTGGTGCAAAAGGCCAAAACCTTAAAAACGTGGTAGGATGGTTTCGGTGAGAAGGAACTTGAGTGGCCTACAAAAAGCCCTGACCTGAACCCTGCTAAACACCTCTGATGTATTATCTGCATGTAGGTTGTTTTTACAGAATAGGCAAGCAAAGTTTCTTCCAATCTGTAAAACTAAGTTACTCTTTGACAGTGGCCATGGCATGGCCAACAGTGGGCCGCTATGCAGAACTGACTTGGATGGTTTCATTAGCAAGATAGGAAGTATCTTGCTTTTCCCACTCACCTCTCCCCAGTTCCCTAATGTGCTGTCAGGTTTATCTACATTGAAACATCTGAGCAACATCATAAGCTACAACTGTAATCCCCTGTGAAGGGACGGCTATTGTACGCTGATTAATTGCTGAGTGTGGTTTCCAGACACACTACATCATGGGTAGAGGACACTGATGTTTGGCAAATACACCCTGACAATGGAAAGGGCCTCTTTCTACCTGGGAGTAAAGAAAACTGCGAGGACACGCTGAAACGTCTCCTTCTCGCTAGCTGCGGACGTCAGGTGAGGCGACGATTGATATGCAGCAGGTAGTGCATAAATCACATGCAATGTCAGCCATCCAGAAGAAGAGGAGATTACTTCTAACGGCATTTTTTCTGAACGGGAAAGTGTTTAAATTCCAATTATCAAGATTAATGAAGCTGATTTTTAAAGCTCACAGCTCTCCTGGATGTAACAATGTGAATAAGTGGGCCTCATTTATAAAACTGAACACTTAGCATGCTATCTAAAGCAAGGGGCTCTGTGTGCAGTACATGCTGAATGATTTAAAAAATTCATCCTGAGATTTATCTATGGCTGTCAATTGTTCTTTGATAAACTGTCATTGCAGGAAAAAAACCTATTTGAGGGATCTATCATACAAGCAAAAGGAAGGGGAATGTTGTCATGTATAAGTAATGGTGAGTGAATTTTTAAGTTTTTTTTTATTCCATATGTAGCACTCACCCCTGCAGGAGAAGTTTCCCTGGGTTATTTCTTGAAATCTCAGAAGCTCATATGTTGGGGGATTTATTACGACTCAACACATAGGTGAGAGGGCTAGGGTAGCAAAGTGTCAAACAGTAGCAGTTCAAATCCAGTAGCAATCAATCTCGGTCAACATTGACAGCTACCTCCAGTTGCTGTAATCTTGATCCATAACAGCCAGTGAGGCATTTCTCTTCTGGAGTGGATATCCCGATTGAAGCGACAGTTTATTATGGTTGTTATTATTATTATTATTATTATTATTATTATTAATAATAATAAACAGTATTTATATAGCACCAACATATTAAGCAGTGTTGTACATTAAATAGGGGTGCAAATGACAGACAGATACAGACAGTGACACAGGAGGAGGAGAGGACCCTGTCCTTAAGAGCTTACAATCTAAGAGACAGTTCCAAATTTTAGCACCAACAAGGTTCTCTAATAGGATACTTTAAAGCAGTTCCCCTGCACCAGAACGAAGAAAGATTCCGGGGCGGCACAGGACCAGGTAGATTCTGATTCTGAAGCTAACAAAGGCTCTGTGCTGTAAAAGATACGTGTCTTTTTTACTGAAAGTTCTGCTTTAGGACTTGCAGTCCAAAACTGCACAGTTAGCCACATCAAGGTGCAAAGCAAAGTGCTGCTATAACTCCATGGGCAGCAAACCACACCAAAGGTTAATGCAATTGCATGCATGTGTTGGCCTTTTGTATGCAGTGGTGATGCAGTTATTCATCCAGAGGAGAAAAAGCAATGACAAGGAAAAAAACAACGGAAACTTTCATGCTGCAACCCCACAACAACACAAATGCCAACCACTACATTTAGTTAAATAGGAATGGTTAGAAGAACAATTGAACATGCTGTAAAATGTTGCACTTTTCTCCAAGTCAAAAAGTTTAATCCTGGTTTCAAGTTTAATCCTGGTGACCATTTTTAAAAAGTGACGGGAAATCCAACACAGACATCAGATCAGGAAGTCTCATGTAGCAAACCCTATACTCAATCACAAAACTGGAATTTTCCATTGAAAACAACAATTTACCTATAAAACCTACAACTCAACTATAATGAATTAGTGCCCCATTATTGCCCCATCATTGTAGAAAAGTCCATTAGGTGAAGATCGGTTGGAGGATTCCTGGCTACTAAAGAAGAACGTAAATCATTAATGCTGCGATAAGATCACAGGGGATTGGTACAACACAAAGATTCCTAAATCCCTTAAACCCTTACAATTACCTGCAGGCTATATTTTAGTCTTAGCATAAAACAGACTAAACTCAAACAAAAAATGTTTTATTTCCATGCTCTGACATTGTGCATAGTTTGTGCTCTCTGTACTTTCCCAGCATCATTTATACAAGATTTACAATGAAAGTTGAAAAAGAAGCATGGTGAGGTGGGGGAGAGTGACTTCTACCCCGCAGGGAATAAAGAGAAATATTTTCAAGCTCTTACCTAAATCTGTCCTCCCTCTTAACCTGAGCCTTTTTATGTCCCCATTACCCATCACATACATGTAAACATCTGCTAGCAAAGACTTTGACAATGCCATGCAACATTTATCTTGGCTGGACTTACAAGTTCAAATTGCAACTCATATTATTTTTCGCCCAGGAGCTCAACAAATTGAGAAATTGGTAATAAAGTTATTTTAAAAATACATTTACAGGCTGGATATTACTTTGTGATTGTTTCTGACATTGGGGTTGATTTCCTAAGATGTGCAAAGTGAATTATCTCCTTGCAAGGGATATTTCACCAAGATTAGTAATTTATTATGAAGCTCTTTACCATCCATTCCTGTGCGAATAAATCTAAGCTAAGTGAATTTTCTATTACTAGGTGATAATTTACCTTGGAGAGACTAATATATTAGTCTCAGGGAAAATGAGCGACAAACTATTGCAATACAAGGGAAGGGGGAGAGCGCACAGTGGGGTGCCGCTATGTCGTTCTCCCCCTTCCCTTTCCATAGAGTAGAACGGTGCTGTATGTACAGCATGCATCGAGCAGTGCATAGTCATTGGAAAGGATTGTGAAAGATCCTTTCCAACGACTATAATTGGAAGTGTGTATGCAGCTTAAGGTTGTCAGATATGGAGAATTTAGATTTGACTGTTCCAGCCTGATCACCAATTTAATACACAAGGGACAGGGGTACTTCTGTATGATTGCAGGTTGGTAGACGTGATAGACCTGGAAATAATTTCATACGACCCCCTACATAAGGAGTAATTAAGGATTTGATTGCAGATTCAAATTGATGAGAATATTAATCCCATAGCTGCTATTTGCGTGTCACCCAAGCGAACGGACCAGCGTGGGATGGAAACATATAAACAGAGGATATTTCAGGAACTGATACCACCAAACAGTATCTGGCCCTATTTACAGTTCATCCGCTGGTCCCCTGGAGGAAATCTCGAGTAATGGAAGCCAGTTTTATCTGATCGGAGGCTCTTAGGGGCTATTGGAATATTGAGTTGCTCAGATTAATGGCTGATTAGATTCTACCAGCCACCTTCACATCTTCTATCATCGCTACAGATCTGCAGACAGTTTTGTCTCCTGTGCAGTCATCAGAGTGAGATGACTTTAAAGGGCAACTCCGTCCAGACAGCTCAGACACAGAGAATAGACGTATGCCAGATCTGTTTACCTGCCAAAGGTTTGTAAAATATCAAGCTTGTCTTGTGATCATTCATTCAGCACAGGTTGGATGACAGCATTGATTAAAACCCAAAATGCTGCAAAATTTGTGCCACCCATAATAGATTTTTGTTGGATATTTTTTGGATCAGCTGAGCAGAGTAAATTTATGCAGCCACCGAGTTCATGGTCTAGTCAGTGGAAATACATTAAATGTTGTTCTTGTGTTGAAATAATATTTAAATACATATAAAAGATGTTTAACCTATTCAATTATTATTATTAATATTAATAAACAGTATTTATATAGAACCAACATATTACGCAGTTCTGTACATTACATAGGGGTTGCAAATTACAGACAAGTACAGACAGTGACACATGAAGAGACAACAGAGCTCTGTCTGGCAGGGCAGGAGAACAGATATGTGACAGCATAATAACACTGACAGTTCTCCTTACCACCCTATGAATGGACAGTGAAAGGTGAAGCAGCAGACGTATATGCTTATCCTTCTGCTGTCTCCTCCTATCAGAATACCTTTTACACTGTATTACAACCGATTGGCTACTTGTGCTGCCTATTCCTTTCCCAGTTTGACCTCTTCTTTACAATACATTGCACGATATTATTGCCAAATCAAATTTAAGTACCTACCCTGCTTGTAAAACATTAACACAAGTCTGTATTTAACATATTTTAAATTTGCCTGGAGTTCAGCTTTATATAGTTCAAAGAAAATACTTAGGATTGCCTTTGCCTTGGGTATTTAAAAGAATATATATATAAAAGGACATGGCTTAAGTGTTCTTCCCAGACCATTTTAGCCAGCCACACCACCCAGCACTTTTCAGTAACCATCTAAAAACAGAGGGGTCACAATACAGGGGCCACCTACCCACCTATTTAGTCTAGTGGTGAAAGTAGCCAACAGTGGGCCCCTGGGCAGAACTGTGTTGGGCCCCATCACCCCCCCCCCCCAGTGGACTGACTTGGAGCACTTGTGGGGGTCCCCCTTGGCTGATAAGGGTCAGAGGCCCTTGTGCAGCAGCAAACTTTGCACCTCCCTATGTCCACCTCTGATTCAGGATAAAGGGTGCAGTATGCATTGTATGAGAAGAATGGAGGGGATGTCATTATAAACCTGGCACTCACATTGCACAAACACATTCCATTCCCATCACCCCGATCAAGCCATCCGCCTACCAGTTTACTCAATAACAAGTCCAGAAAAGAGTTAACTTTAATTTTAGAAGTGATTAGAAAGTCCGGGACGGAAGGGTTGGGCATGACAAATTCAAAGTTACAAACAGTCAGTGTTCTAAAGTCATACACTTCGCGGGTGTAACAAATGTGCTTTTATCACCAGGGCAAAAATATTCATTGTGTGTCAGTCATTAAAGGATTAGAGAAGGCGATTTCATGCATGGGAGCACCTACCTCTCGGGCAGTAGACATCAGGGGCCCAGCGATTGCACTCATAATTGTCTTTCGCCTTTTCGCAGGTGAAACATTTAAATCCCCCGGGGTATGGCGTTGCTACAGAAACAATGGCACAACAGTCAGAAAACTCGGATGGGTCACAAAAGTGATTTTTTTTCTCATGCAGAAATGCAAGCTGTACAAATGACAGTGTATAATATATATATATATATATATATATATATATATATATATATATATATATATATATATATATACATAAAATTAAATATATACAATAAAATCTCAAAATTATACTCATTATACAAAAAATTCTTTTTTTGTTTCTGCCTCTCTCTTTAATAGCTGTTTGTATAAATAGGGGGGATGTTAGAAGAACGATGCTCACAATAAATCCAATTTTCAATCCAAATTTTCCAATTTTTCATCACAAATATTTAATGGTGGTGCTTCCGATTGTCTCACTACAATTGTTTTTCTGAAAATATGGAATTGCATTTCATAATATTCTAAACCTTTATATTATTTAGGGCAATGTCCACTTTCCCTCCCCATCCCCTTTGCAGTATGTCCTTTTCTCCAATGCAGTAATCAGATCCTCGTGGGATGTCTTACTTGATGGGTAGAGATAGACAATATCCTGCACAGTGAACTCTCGTGATTGGACTGTATTCAACCAATCAGCAAGGTGGCAAAATAACAGGAACCAGGCCAGAGCTGGCCACCTTTCCATCGCAGAATGGGGTCCAATTCATGCAGCCATCAGTGAGCCCATTGTAATTCCTGGGGTAGAAATAAAGCAGATATGTATGAAAATTTGATTGCAGGTGCCACAAATGAAATATTTTTAGTTTTATAAAAATTAATAAAAACAGAAAAGTCTATTCCAAAAATACTAACCCCTTGGTTGTCACACTGATATGATGGCCATATTACCATTGTATCAGTGACCCAAAATAGGTATGTACATCAGAGGGTCGTCTCCCTGACTCTACCGATCTAGACTGGGACTAAAACAGTATTTTAATGACAGGTCTGTTATTTCTCCAAGTATATTTTTCCTTTTATTTAAACACTTACTGACTATAATCAAAATATTAATATTTGTCAATATGATACCCTATGTAGTAGGAAAGTTACTGTCTGGTCCGCATTTGGCAAATACAAACATTCTGCATGATGTTTCAATCTAACAGTCCAGACCAGAACCAATGAATGTGGTGTCCAACCATAATACTGTATATCATGGGTGCCCAACACGTGGGTCGCGATCTACCAGTAGATCGCAAAAGCAACTCAAGTAGATCTCAGAGCTCTGCCTTTCAAAATAAACTCTACCGCACACAGGAGTTATAAGTCCAAGTTTTTATTGTTGGTAGATCATTTTGCCTTGGTCATTTTAAAAGTAGCTCCCAAGCCAAAAAAGTGTGGCCACCCCTGCTCTAAATAATAATCATATTTTATTACAATCTATACAACCTGCAGTAACCACACTATCCAGAAGATGGCAATGTGCCTCTGTTTAACACCGTAACAGTCAGATAAAATTACAGTATTAAAAAAGATTCATTTAAAAACATTTACGTTTTATCTTTAATAGCTTTTAAATCTTTCAATATTTTTTTTAAATATTAGCTATGACAAATAATAGCTTTATCTGTCTGTTTTTCTCTGCAAAAAATATTGAGGTAGGCAAATTATTCACAAAGCTAAAACACACAAGATATCAGTGATTACAATCCAGTTTAACTGTAATAAAAAATATTTAAAATCCTTATTCTTGTGTTAAGCTTTGTGAACTGAGCCTATAGTCAAGTTAACAGACACTGCTAAATGTGTTCTAGAAATCTACACATCTATAACATCTGGTCATGAAAGAGTTAACAGCCCATTTTTTTTTTCAGAACCTGCTAGGGCTTACCAGAGCCTATTTAGATATTGATGTAAAATGATATTACACTAAATACTTAAAAAGCAACATTGACAGAACAAGCACTTTACTGATGTACAACACTAATGAAATAACACTTTATCTCTGAGCAACAGCCGCCGCGCGTGTTATACTTGGCACCGTTTCACAGGATGTTTTCCCAAATGAAATCAGCCCAAAAAGTCCTGAAAAAACAGAAAATCCCATAAACGGCTAATGTTTATTTGTATAAAAGAAAATGCTTTATTAGCGGTAATCCTTCGGTGTCACGGCCACAGTTATTAATGCCCAGAGACAAAGTACTGGGAAATTACTGATTAACAAAACACAGGATGTGCCGATTAATTCTTCCAAAAGTAAAACAAACACACACTGGTGACCATGGAGAAGTCATGGCTAAGGGATCTATTTATAAATGAATGTGACATTTAGCAACAAGCTCGGGTGGAGAATCTTCCAGGTCCATATGTTTTCAATGGCAGTGATTGATTTTCCACCAGAGGACAATTAATCAATGTCAGATTCACTGCTTCATGAATAAACTATAGGAACTGATTGGCCTAATTCTGTGTAGAGAGGCAAAGAGGAGGCAACAAGTCAGGTGCTTGACCTACACCTTGATTGGTTGCCACATTGTACATTCAAAACTGCTTTGTAAGTCATTATTTCTCCAACACCTTTTGAATATGAGGAAGCCCTTAAATAACTTTCAGGTCTTCAGGAAACCCCTTCTATATTATCCATAGCTCAGAGTACATTGGTGGTAAGTTGGAGGAATGCCTCTTATATTGCTGTACGATGAGAAGAATGTCACCCTTACAGATAGCCAAAAAGATTATTGGTGTCCCCTAAACTGACCTTAAAGTTTAAGCAACACTGCTCTAGGTGCACAGCAAAGGTACACAGATGATCCCTATCCTTCTGAAATAAACACCTGACAATCCCCGATGACCCATATAAATGGGCATGTCTTATCCAGTTCTGCAATGGCAGCCTGGTAATGGTATTTTTTCATTGTATTTGGTATGTTTTACTGTACCCCTAGTTTTGTGTAAGTTTAGTCCCCTAGGTAGACACTACTCCCCCTCATTAAATAAGAAGGGTTTTTCAAGAATCTGTTTCACGACGTGTTTTGCCATGTGGCTTCCTCGGGGGATAGTAGAAACTGAATTGGTAAGTTCTAAAATATAGTTTTGTTCAACAGCTTTGATGGTATAGGTAACATATTGTGGAATTGGTAAATGATTATATGATTGAATTATTTTACAGATTAAGGACAGAACCAAGGTACCTAGCCAGCAGCAGTTATTCTGCAATCTCTCACTGGATTCTCATCATTTTACATATCCAGACTATTGAGTCCACCAAGGTCTTTCTATAAGTATGATTCAGTATAAACCAAGCATGTCTAAAAGTCTGGCCCGGGGGCCAATTGTGGCCCGTATTCAGATTTCCACTGGCCCGCAGCCTCTGTCAAAAAAAACAATATCATGCGGCCCGCCAGCACTGTTGACCACAGTATAAAATACACGCATACAAAAAAGCTATTTTATATTTCATTAGAGTTGATCAACCGCCTTGCAAGGACAGGAGTCCCCATGTGTGCACAGGGAATCCCCTACGTCATTATAGTGGGCGTGTGCTGTGCTGGACCCACGTGTGCTGTGCTGGACCCTCCACAGAGGCCGCACTGACACCGGACTCAGGGAATCCCTCACATCACCGTGGTGGGCGTGTGCTGTGCGGGACCTGTGCAGACCACGCCCACAATAACCCTGGTTAGTGGTTGGCCCCCACACATTTTTACCTCACTAAATCTGGCCCTCTTTGCAAAAAGTTTGGACACTCCTGGTATAAACCAATCACCAACATCCTCTTGGTTAGGTTCTTTATTGTTAATCTCTTTCCTTTGTTGTATTGCTCACTGAATAAACTCACTTATTAAAAACAAATAATATAATAAAGGTGATGTGAAGAATTTGTTAAAAAAAACGGTTGTTTGAGAGTTTTATGCTTGTCAGATATCAGGCAGGAGATAGGTCAGCCATTACAGCGGTTTTACAGCCCATCACCTTCTGCCATGGCGAGAATACAACTATATAACTGCACACACACCTATCCCTGGGGGAAAGACCTGTTGTCACAATACAGTTGAATATGCAGATTTTCACAAATATTCCTATGGGTTCCCTTTAATCTTATATGCAGATAAACAACTCTGCATTTTTAGAGTATTTAAATTGATGGATCATTAATGGATTTACATCTTAATGATTTGACTTTTCTGTTGTTTGCTGAACAATTGTCAGAGAACTTAACATGTACTGGCACACATTTGAAACCACTGAAAACTGTAATGTTACACTGACTGCCATTAATTGCTTACTTATCTATTTCAAGTCCTTGTATTAAAAAAAAAAAATAAAACTGAATTGCAAATACAAAAACTGAGCAGGCAATACTTACAGAGTCAGCACAAAATCCTCCCCACCATATGGAAAGACGTATTTCATTTATTTTCCAGCACCGCACATCCATTCATAACCTGAAACATAAACATGTTCATTAACCTCTTTATCTTGGATCCTATTACATGGCTTAACCCTTTCACTGCTGGACCTCAGCTGGCCAGATAATTTTTGAAATATTTCATTTTA
>NC_092864.1:38674393-38702036 GCF_032062135.1 Pyxicephalus adspersus | reverse complement strand
CCAGGTTTGCTGGATCACCCAGCTTCACTGATGAAAGTGTTTCCTCTCCAGCCTTGGCGAGCTTTCATAAATCAGGCCCAATATTTTTGCAACTGGTAATTCATGCTATTTTTTCATAAAAACACTCAAAATAAGTGCAGTGAACACAAACATAATACAATCTATATGAATCATGAATTAACCTAAAGTCCTCTTACTCTGGCCTGCACTACAATACCCAAAATGTATCATGCAATTGTCATTTATGTATAAATGCATGATACATTTTGTAAGTGTAAGTGTAAATTATAAGTGCTCATCTTTGTGCATACATACACAAGACATGGTTATCTTTATGAAAACCTGAAAGTGCTGATCTGACTTTGCTTAAAATAAGAGAGCTCAGGTATGTGATTTCTCCTTGTGTACCAGCCATCCTGACAGTGAATTTTGTGTTTCTGGGCATATTGGAGGAGCAGGAGAACCCAGGAACTTTGACTAAGAGTCACGTATGGAAGGATAAGGGGCACCATTTGTAGAAATGATCAGGTGAGTGATACAACTTCCCAGTCAGGTTTACTTTAAAGCTCCCAGAGTGCAGGAAAAATTGAATGCAAGCTCACAGCTGCTGTTGCATTATTGCCATTACTACTGCAAGAGTATGCTTATACAGGAAGTGAGGCTGCAGTGTGTTTACCAGGGTATTAAGGGACCATTGCCTCTGGGAAGACATTACATGTGGTTTCTCTTAGTGGCAACCCCATAGAGAAAAAATGGTGGTGGCCATACTATTATCACTCACTTACATCTGTAAAATGTGTAGATGGTTCTTTAAGTGACCGAGAGGTTAGAAAAGTACCAGCTGCCTGGAGCAGCCCTGGATTGCTTGATCCTGAAGCAGGTCTGAACCTGCTTTTACTATTGCAATGAAAGAATATATTGAAAAATACATTAACATGTTAAAACATATGTGAGATTTTTGTAATTGGCTGTGCATTTACTTTAAAGCCATTGTGACCAATGTGCGGTCCTTTGACACCTATTGTGCAGTTCTTGTAGACAGTAGTCTGTTTTTCTTAAGCTTTGTACACACGTCAAATGTTCTTACCCGAGATAAATGGTCACGCTCGCCTTGGACAAAATTCTGACGTACAGAGGTCCCCTGACGCCTTTCTGTTTTGCCATGGTGGACTGATGAATGACCAATCAGGAATTATCTCAATGCTTTTCTATGGAGGAGAGCACAGCAGGGTGCTGCTCGCTTGTCCCCCCCCCCTCCCCCCATTGAACAGAACAGTGCTGTGTTTACACTGCTCATTAGTTCATCACAAAAGATTGTTTCCAGCAACAACCATATGACGTCTGTACTGGGCTTAAAGCAGATACAAAGTTTTAAAAAGTTTGATCAGGTAAGTCATTATTGCAGAAAGAGAAAGGCGATGTCCCTTCTGCAATGATCATTCATATCTGCCTGATCACTCCGCAGAACTGCCAAAAAAGCTGTGCAGGATTTATGTCATCCTGACCTAGCCTCTTATATCAAGAAAGTTGACCAGCATCAATTTAGTGGTATAGTTTCTCCAGCCTCACCATGTTAGTTTTATTCTCAGCCGTCCCTGATTCCACCAGCCACTTGTCAAAATCTCCCTATCCTGACCTTAGCATGTGTTCTGTATTGTCCAGGCAGGCCTGTATAAAGTTCTTGCTCTGCGCGGCATCAGAAAATGAACTCTCCAAAGAGTATGTGGCCAAGAGTATCATAATACCCACTGGTGCCTGATCTGACTTCTTTTTCACAAAACTCTCAGCCAGCAACAAATCCATTGCTGCAGCTCACTAACAACCAAGAATGCCGTCATCCAAGGCTCAGTACACATAGGGGCCACAAAAATCTCTCAACATTGTTATGAACAACTATTATCCAAGAGCCCCCTTACCTACAGAGACAT
This sequence comes from Pyxicephalus adspersus, assembly GCF_032062135.1. NCBI lineage: Eukaryota > Metazoa > Chordata > Amphibia > Anura > Pyxicephalidae > Pyxicephalus > Pyxicephalus adspersus. The sequence goes on along the minus strand of NC_092864.1, from coordinate 38,700,108 downwards.
GCACAAATGCCTTTCAGGTGTTTACCTTAACAATTGTGCTAATACTAATGGCTATCTGGTCTCACAACATGAAAGTCAAGATAATTAAAGGTATTGTGTTGCTAATTTTGAACTACTAGCTGACTCTGCGGGTTTGGTTGTTGTTTTAGTTTTAAGGGATTACCACACTGAGAAAAGCTTCATCATAATAATCTGTTGCACAAAAGTTCTCTGGGAAGTCATCTGTTGATGTTGCCAAGAGCCCAGTCAGCAGGAATGCATCTCTATTCCAGAAATGTTCATGAGTTTTTCTTAATGGCTAATAAAAATCTATAAAATCATTTTAGTGTTTTTTTAATCTGAAAAGGTTCCATAACAGCAGCAGTGTCTACTTTATGACAAGGGCATAGTTCCCAGCAACTTGGGGGGCATTTCATGTTTTGGATCCAATTGCTTCTGTTCAATTTTTTCATAATTATCCTTCTTTTAAATGTGACCTATGTAATGAAATGTTCTGCAAACTTTATAAAAGTGTTTGCGATATCCTATAAAAAAAAAAAACCCTTTATTGTATTTTATGCAGTTATACATAAATAAATATTTGGTATATTTGCCCTCTATTCGGATGTATTTTCACTGAGCCTAACATTTCAGTTATTTGTCAAAATTCACCTGAAGTTTGATATCTGTGACCCTGTCAACTGCCTAACAATACACGGCTTCCAGCTCCTGAGAATACAAAATAGTATCAGGTACCAAAGCCCCATGGTAAAGAAAAGAAACAACTACAAAGCTGTGTTCTTTAATACTGGTATGCACTATTTAGGAGCTGGGAGACAGTATGTAAAAGCAGATAGCTCATTAAACAGCGATGACCTCAAAATTTCAAAACCAGCTGAATATAGGTCAAAAAATGTATCAAAGTGTGCCAAATTATAATCATGTAAGAGCAAATACTCAGACTATAGTTTTGTTCTTAGTCCACTTCTGAATATTTCTACAATATGTTAATTTTGCCCATAGAAAACCTAAAAAAGTCTGTTTTTGTTATGAAACAAAAGAAATCATTAATTTTATACACAAGTTGTCACTTAGAAACAGAATAAAAGAAAAGTACCTGGCAACTTATTCGAAACCGTTTAATTAGGGGAGGTGAAAGCAAGTGAATGACCCAAACAAGCACAATATAGTTTATAGTGACCCAATACATGACATACAGTTATGGTGACTCGATACACAGTAATGCTATAGCGATCCAATGCATATAAAGTATACATATAGTGATCCAATAAACTCAGTATAGGTATAGTAAAGCAATGCACACAGAATAGGTATAGTGACCCAACTAGCGCAGTATAGGTTATAGTGACCCAACACACCACTTACAGGTATAGTAACTTAATGCACATAAAGTATAACTAAAATGACCCAATGCACACAGTATATGTTATACTGACCCAGAACACAACATACAGGTATGAAGACCCAATGCACATAAGGTAAAACTAAAAGGACCCAATGCACACAGTGACCCAACACACAACATACAGGTATGGTGACCCACAGTAATTGTCACACAGTTTTTGTATAGCAGTCCAAAGCACATGAAGTATAATTATAATGACTCAACTCACACAGTATAGGTAAAGTATTGCAATGCACACAGTAAAAAGTATAGTGATCCAATGTATATAAAGTAAAAAATATAGTGACCAAATACATACAGTACAGTTAAAGTATTGCTATTCACAAAATATAAGAATAGTGACCAAACACACAGAGCATAGCTTTAGTGATCCAATGTAACAAAAATATAAATATAGTTATCCAATGCATACAGTATTTGTATAGTGACCCAACAAATACGATATAGGTACAGTGTCTCACCACTGAAACCCACCACACACATTATAGGTACACAGGATCAACAAATAAAACACAGATGATCAGGCACTCAGTATATGTGTTTGTATCTTAAAAAAACAGTAGGTACCCAATGCCCACAGTATAGTATCCTAGTAATCACATTATAGTATCCTAGTAATGTGACCAAACACACAATATAGTATCCCAACAAACATAGTAGAGGCATATGAACTAAATACTTACAGTAAAGGTATAGAGACCCAACACAAATAGTATGGTTTATAATATCCCAACATAGACAGTAGTTAATCCAATTCTCATAGTTTAGGTATATTGTTCCAGCATTAACGGTATAGAATCCCAACAAACACAGTACTACTCCATGCTCCCAATATAGATAAAGTGACCCCACTTACAATATAGGAATAGTGACCCAGCACACACAGTATATAGTGTCCCAACACACACAGGTAATATGTGTGCATGGAAAAGGCATTTCCCAAGAATTTCACATGACCCTTTGCATCCAACTTTATATGGCGGAACATAAAACATAACAGCACAGGACATGTAATTTGTGGTCAGCACTTTGGTCTTGAAGATCAGGGGTCTTGGGTTTAATTTCCAACAACAAACTGTCTGCATGTATTCTACCTATTGTCCCTATGTTAATTGGGATTCCTCCAGATGCTCAAGTTTTCTTTTACAAACCAAAGGCATTCTAGTAGGATATTCTGTTATACCAAACATTGATCCAATACCAAGGGGCGAGCCAGGGACAATTCAGCTCTGGAGGAAAGGGCTCAATGGTTCTTGATGTCCCTCTGGATAAAAAAGAGATTCAATCTGATGTGCTGCAGCTTCTAATGCACATTGTGACTTGATGATTGTGTGCAGTGAAATGAGAATAAGTACATTCAGTACAAGAGAGGATCTGGGAAGCACTTTGAAAGACTGAATGGAAGGCTGAAGCTTAGCCCTAATTCTCTGTGGAGTTTCTGGAACATCTCAGTGTTGTATACCTGATTAAATTAATTGAGAAAATATCAATCTGTGTTAAAAAACCTTTATCCCTCACATTAAATAGTAGGACAATGATAACAGTGGGTAAGATAAAATAATAACAGGATTCCAGGTTGCAGAATAATCGTGGGAAAGGCATCCATAGTTCATCTCTTGACAGCTGTCCCTTCTTGTCTTTTCTCCCCACTCTTCTCTGTCCTTTGGACCTGATGCAGTCAGGGCTGGAAGCTTAACAACCCTGCCTCAATTAAAGACGCATAATTAGGAGATAAACGCCATCAGCCTACAAATTAATCTTGTGACTGTGGAAATGTGACAAGCGGCTGTAATGACACATTGATCTCATGGTACAATTACCTCTCGTTTTATTTGCTCAGTCTACAATTTAACATATTTGACAGTTTGTCATCTAGAGGCCAAGACTTCTGTTTACTTTGTGATCAGAAGATTTATATTCAGGAACTTATGAATGGGAATTTCTCACAATGAATAAAATGATACAATAAGTTCCCAATTTGAAAACTAAAATAGAATTCCAATCAAACAACTAAAATATCATCTTGGTCCAAAAATCTTCTCATTCTTCCTGATTATGAACAAATAGCCTAATGAAGATTGGGAAATATTTTATTAAAGTCATTTTGAAAGAGTAATATATAGCAACAACCATTCAATATATAGTTCCCAATACACTAAATTCATACAGTACAATACTTCCTAATGCAATCACCTTGTATTAGGAAGTTTGTAATGTGGGACAATGTTGGCCTATAAAAGCCGGTCTGATGTATTCCAATGTGTACATACTGCTGCCAATAAATCTACTCATCAATGTTTTTTACTCAAGATTCACAATTGTTTTTATTTTCAATTTCCCATTTTTAAATTGATTTTAAATTTAAAATTGTATAGAGTACAATAGTGGGAAACGTTGTGTGACTCCTGGGTGAAAACATTGATAAATAGACCCCTACATCTTTCATCATTATAACTTTCAGCAGCAAATAATTGTGCTTGAGAGTTTGCATGTGGTATCACAGCCCACATTTATCACACCCGAAAAACCAATATATCACACCAGAACAGAATAATAATTTACTCACCCTTAGAATGTGATTTCGTACAAAACAATTTAATTTTTATTTTGTTGGAATAGAGAAAGAACAAGGATGGGTTAGATTTTAGTACTGTCTGTGCCCCGAATTTGGCCGATATCACATCACTTACATTCCCATTGGTAACTAAACTTGGAATGGATAGTTTACTAAAATATTATAGTTTCCTTCACCTGTATCACTGTTTGTATCTGTCTGTCATTTGCAACCCCTATTTTATGTACAATGCTGTGGGAAGACATTCCCTTTAGTCTTCTGGAGTCAACTTTACACTTTTGGGTTTCCTTAATTTTCGTTTCTGAGTCAATGGCCAACAGTACACCCTATGGCACCCTATGGAAAGCAAAAAAAAAATTCTTCCCTACTCTAAAAAATGTTTGCCTTTACATTCACTATAAATTGTAATTGCCGTATTTACCCCATTGGAAGACTTCTTTTCAGTGAACAAGCTGTATTGTTTAGTGCAAGCAAAGGGTCACCATTGGTACCTGGATCGCAATACTAGAGGAACGGAATTACAAATCTTTCAGCAATTGTAAAGGTTCACAAATACTTAACTTGTGTGTGCAGCAGTCTGGTAGATTTCAATTTAAAGATGATTACAGTGATATACCGCTCTAAAGAAAGAAAAGCCTGAAGAATCCCAACACTAATTCATTTCTATAATAATATTACTTCAATAACATAAAATTATCATTTTAGTCATTGTGCTGCTCATTGTCCTAGAATAAAAATATGGCAATTGCCTCTTTTTCAGGCAAAAACTGCAAAGATTTAAAAACTACTACAGGAAGTAAATAGTTCTATGTATCAGCATTAGTGGAATACGATCGTTGGAATAGGATTACCGCAGCTAATCCCTCCTCCCGGCAAATGTCTAATGCCGCAACAGCTTCTCTCCAACTCGTCACATTTGTACCAGCCTTGCATTGCACAGCTAAAAAATTCTTACAAGCTCACTGTAAACTTATCCGCACAACCCAAAATGTGCCAGCATCATGAACTGCCGGGGGTGACGTGTGAGGCTGGTCACTCAAAAACTTCTCAGATTTCATATCTCAACAAAAGTCATTTAAATAATTTAGGAAGAGCAGCTGCATGAACAGGGGGCCTAAAATTACAGGAAGATAATGATCCCGTGTAGCACCCCAGGGGAGGTGAAAGGGCAAAGTGCATTTTTAGCTATTACAAGAATGAATACCATCAAAGATAAGTTCAGTAGACTTGTTTAAAATAGAGCTGTCACTGCACAGGACACAAAGGGACACAAACATGGGCCGGTTTTTCATGTGATTCAACCACAGTTTGATGAGTGCATGAAATTTGGGTCTTCAAAGCGAGGAAACAACTACTAGAAGCAAGATAGTTTGATCTGAGCAGACGTTGTACTGTGCAGGGAGAGGGCCAAAATGTTCTATGTATAGAATAATATTTGGGCATGTGTTCATGGCGTGATTACTGTTGCAGTGATAATATTCTACTGTTGGGTTTATAGATTAGGTTCAAGTTAAAAGGAAACCACCAGGGTAGAAACCAAGGAGCTGTTTTTGCGACTGATCCCCATTGACGGCCCCTAATCACCATTACCTACCTGTTCATGCACTGGATTTATGCAGCCACTCTCCCTACCTACTTTAGGTAAGTTGATCTTTGCATCCTCAGTGATTGGCTAGTTGATAGAGAAGGCAGGGCACAGGTGAGAAATTCAACTGGCCAGTAAGATCATCCGGGTGATAACCCTACCAATGGCACCACTGGAAACATGCTACATGGCACCCAGATTAGGAGCCACTCCGATAGGTAAAAAGTTTTAAGTATACTTGCCTTACCCCCAGTTTGCGCCCATGATGCCTAAGCATAGGTGACATCATTATCCCTCCTGAGAGGTCATAAAGAATAAAGTGTATTCCAAATTTCCCAGGAAGCACTATACTGAAGCTTCACCTTACAAGATTTAGGCAACTTGGCATTAGCTAGGATAGATGCAGTACAGAAGCTAGGGGTAAAGTAAGCAACTTTTTTTCCCAAAATTGTTTTATTTTTATGCTCGTGGTCCTATTTAGTAGAAGGGAATCAATATATATTAAGAAAACATTGCTTTTTTATGAAAGGTCAGCTAGAACAATTGCTACATATATAAGCTTTGCTCAGAGAAGACTGCTATTTCCTATACGAAACATGAACTTGACCCTCACACTCCGCATTACTAATGACCAAGGAGCCAAATTAACCTTAGGCTGACTTTAAACAAGAAAATATTATTTCACTGCACTTTGAACATCCTTAAAATTTACTTAAGGCTGAGAGCAGCATTTTTTTCAGGAACACAACCCATAAAACAAAATTTTCCCATCTGTTGTACAGGAAGAACCTAACCCTGATTTTATTGCAAAAACAGCACAAAACATATTGAACAAAATGCATTAACAAAAGAAAAAAAAAATTAAAAAGCCAAACAAATAAAAGAGACTTTTAACAGTGCTGCAGGCAAACAGCTGAATACACAATTTAAATACATACATGCAAATGTTTTATTCTTTTCATTCTCCCCCTATTCTTGGTTCTATATATTAGGATGTATAAAGAAATCTCACAGCAAACTTCCTGAAAAATATAACGATAATCTGTTTTTTAAAGATTTATTAGCAAACAAACAAAAAGTATACTTTATTGAGATATGACATTTGCTGTATGATTTTATATTAGTTAAGTAGAATATTCTGTATGGTAGAACTTATAATGCTATGAAAGTCATGTTAACAGGATCCGCAATTAACTCTTGTCCAGGTATAATTAAAATAAACATAAAGATCAATTTTAATTAAGGGTTAATATGTTTATTTTTGTATGTCTGTGATTATTCAGCACATCCCTGAAATATATATACATTTTTTGGGGAATTCTGTGCAGCAGGAATTGGAATTAAGATAAGTACTAACTATATATATTATTATTATCTTTATTATTGTTATTATTAATAATAATATTAATAATAATAATAAACAGTATTAATATAACATATTACGCAGCGCTGTACATTAAATAGGGGTTGCAAATGTCAGACAATGACACAGGAGGAGGAGAAAACCCATCATACAATAGGAGGGGGCTATGATGAGCAGTGAGGGACTTAAGAGACAGATGAAGACCGGTAGGCAAGTATGAAAAGATTGGTTTTGAGTTATCCTAAATGAGCAGAAAATAGGAGCAAGCTGAATAGGGTATGGAAGACCATCCAGAGATTCTATAATGGTACAATATATGTTATACATGGCTTCCTTATACTGTGCGAATGGTCGATGTACATTAGGTCCCAATAAATGTCACTTCTTAATAATTGCCTCAATACTATAGCAGTTTTTTATTTGAACACTTGGACTGATTATGTGATTTTAGCATGGGGACCCTCAAATTTGGGAAGTTGGTAATGAAGTAGTAGAAATTATGTGCAAGTTGTATACCTATGACAGCATCCAGGACTGTGCAAAAAAGCTTGCAAATTCCTCGATTAAATTGGAATTGGAAACCTTAACACCTTACCTCAATAACTCAAATTTAAACATAATTTTATTTTTTGTAAAAAGGAAGCTATAAATCCTCCTTTAAAGAAGTACTGAAAATCACAGGGATGCATGTAAGTCAGCTTGTCAATAACTTATATATTCTATAGTTGACTTTTGCAGGAAATGTGTGAAAGTCAGCATGTCTACCACTGTGTAGGTGGCTGGGTGATTACGCTTTCAAAACATGACATTTGTTAAATAAAAGTACAAAGACGACCACAATGAAATGACGGTGAGTCACGGGCAGCATCCAGATGGCGAGCTGTGTAGGTGGAATGTTTTGTTATGACCAAGACAGAGGGACTAGACTATCAGCAGTTAAGGGGGACCTACCACATGCTCCACCCGATATGTACGGCCATTTTGTCCATTGGGGTCTGTTCTTAAATGTCAACCCTCCCATTACCTACTGATACCTATCCTCACCATGTCCCCACCACTCCCTTCATCAGTTGGAACCATGAGTCTAAACATCACACCAGCACCCTGTTAGTCTGTGTTGGGGCTTACACAGTGCTTAAGGCTTTCTTTCCTCCCCAGATTACACTGATACGCTCTGCCTTGAGCACTGCATTCTGGGGGTAAGGAAAAATGTCACATACTCCCCTATTTCCCAAAATCACTAGTTATTTCCTAGGACTCTGCATACCAGCTGAGCATTTGGGGTGTTTGGCAAACATAAGGGTTGGTTTGGGTGAATGGCTGTCAAGGGAACCTCACTTTTCCCTAAATGAGAAGAACTCCCTTTACAACGTGCTTGCAAAATACAATATATTATATCTGATGCACCTGAAATGTGCTTAGGTAACTTAATTTGGTCTTTAGAGGATAATTTATTTTTTAGGGCATAACTCCATAAAAATTGGACAGTTCCAATGGGCCCACCACATTAGGCCCATGTAGTGGCCACTACTAGACCCCCACTACTAGGTCCCTGAACATTATTCCAATGATATTGGCAATACCATTATAGTTCCAGACACAAGGCAAGCGCCTAAGTTGTGTGTGGATGACAGGTCTACTTGCAACATCTGATCGTATTTAATGCCACAGTCCAGTTCACTTTTATGCTTGCATTATTAAAGGAGTAGTACAGGAGGCCTGTTCAAATTCAGCAGAACCTCTTAGGAGTTAAATTGGCAGGAGATGATAAATATGACAGTGTGTCATAGACAGACATTACAGAACAGGTGAAAAAGACAAACGTCTTATGTAAGCAGGTTATACAAGGGATCATCACAGCTCAAAGTCTTTGTGGTTTGATAATGATGGATCACTGTACTCTGCCTGTGCATGCTTGTCTGCTGCCGGATGAGACGATACTCTATAAAGTTGCGGTGGATACAATGGCAAAGAGTGCAGACTCTGCAAGCCCAGGGAATGGCCCAAGTCATATCAAAGCTAATTCGCAGCTAGTAAAATATTTTATTGGCTGTTTTAATCAGACCTGTCATCCACAGCCAAGATCATGATATGCCTCAATGCAAAAGTGGCATATGAATGTCTTCTATAAAATTGTAAGATTAGTAACGGAAGGCTATATTTGACTTTAAATATATATATGTACTGGGCCTGATTTATTATAGCTCTCCAAGACTGGAGAGCATAGACTATCGTGGGAAAACCTGGGGGATACAGCAAACCTTAGATTGATCTAGTCCAGGATTGAAAACATTAGCCAACTAATAGCAAATTGTTTTTAAAAAATCCATTCAAGGTTCTCCCATGATAGTCTGCCCTCACCAGTTTTGGAGGTTGTATTAAATCAGGCCCACTGGATGGAATCGGTTTAGGTTTTGTTTAGGACTATTGTGGAATCTAATTGTTTCACTATTTGTATTTTTTAGGCAAGTAGTACCTGATATGAACCTCATGCATATCTGCATTGGCGAATCTTCAAACTACAACAGCTCAGCCAAAAGTGGAAAGTACTGTGATCTGCTGCAGCCACGTGCCAAAAAAATGGGTCCTAACCTCTTGCTTGCACTTGAATGGGAGAGTTTGAGATCACAGTTGAGCGTGTGGCAGACAACTATGACCACCACACGACTCAAAAAGGCTGGGAACAGGCAGTGTAGGGAAGTCTAACATGAATATTTATAGTTTCACCATTGGAGGAACAGTCTCTCTTGGAAACAGATTCCTCTATCCCTCTTTCCTTCTAAATGGTTACTCTTGGGCTGATGAATATAAATGGTACATAAACATAAAAAAAACTTTTTGTGTCCTATATATATATGTATAAAGGATAAATAGTAGTTGTCAGTTTGTCCAACCCTTTTTACTTATTCATGGTCCATATAATGGATTAAGAGCCCTGTAGTGTCCTTTGTCTTTAAATTTGATGCTAGAAAGGTATGAATATTGTACAAACAAAAGTCGTCCTGCCCATTCCCTTCTAACATGACAGGTGAGCTCAGGTTTTTCTAATGCAAATTGTGCCAATTCCTGGGAGGAGAGGCACATTCTGCTAAACAATGACGGGTGTTGCCCCAACCTTATCAGAATATCAAAGCTATTATTAAACATCAGGAGTTGGCTGATGTCAGTCCAAGCATAGCTGGGAGGAGGTATACAAAAGTAATTAGGGGGTGGTAATATCTCACTATAGATCAGTTTGCCCCAACACATACAAATGTGAAAATAGCCACACACCTCAAGACATTAACTGCCTCTGTTTAAGAGCTGTAAATAGTGCAAAACAAATCTTTACAAAGACTAGTATAATGAAAAATTTTGCCTACGTCAGTCAATTGGATCTCATTGTTACAGAGAAGGGAACAAAATGAAAGCATATTTCTTGCTCACACTACTTTTCATGTTGAATTATTGGGTGTGTTACCCATGAAAATGCTTTGCAGTGCCATTCTTTCTGAATGTCACACCAGCACACATGCACTAGACCTGTGTTACAATGAGTATTTCCAGACTCAAATAAATGGACCACGCACGAAAGCTCAGAATGCAATGCACAAGTCTGCAGCCAAGCAAGCAGATATGAGCCGGGCATAAAAACGAAGAAAACTCTAAAAAAAGGCAGACAAAAGGCAAAAAACTAATCACCAAATCTCCTGAGAAAGAAGCAGAGTGCCTTTGATCACAGTTATACAGCTAAAGGCAGAGGACTACCTAGGTATTCTCACTTTTAAGAAAGTGCACTGCTAATTTTTGGGAGGAAATACAGACAAAAGGTAAATTCCTTGCTCTCCTGGGTTGTCACCATGTTACAGGCACTTGTGGTGGAGACTAAGTGGCCCAACCAACAGTGGAAAACAAAGCACTTTTTTTGGCAAGCCTTATATTGTTCAGTTAGAATATAAATTGAATATAAAGCTGAAAAAACTAGAAAGGTTTCAGAAGAATGGCCTTTGTATGTGTATGTGTATTCTGTCAAAAAGCCTTTTTTGTGCAGTGTGGTGTACACAACTGGCATCTGTAAGATGTTTTCCAGAGTTATCATCATCAGTGGCCCATCAAGGAGCTAAGAAAGAAGGCAGCATATGTGGAAGAAGGAAAGAAGAAGATTCAGCACCATAAAATACATGATGACAATATTAACTGTAAATCCCTACCCCCAGCAAAACAATCTACTTAAATTCTCTATTCCTATTTTCCCAGACCTGATTTTTATTAGTCTCAGGCAGTCTTCTTTTAATGACAAGCAACACAGGAATGTTATCTTGTGCCCTTTGAGTAACCTGACAATAAAAATCATTTGGTTTGATAAACAGGCACAGGTATTGACCCCACACATATTTAAATGGTTTCCTAGATAGGGTGAAATATGTCATTAGATAAACTCAGGTAATCACTACCTGAGTGTCTATTGTCCAACAACTCACCTCTCACACTCTACACAAAGGATGTAAATCCCCTACCTAAGTGTGTGTGTGATAGAGGCCTTGCCATTAGTCTTTATTATCATAAGAAAGACTGGTTATCTGGAGACTGAATTAACTGTGACAAGTTAGCAAACCTTCTACTCCCCCATTATTGTGATTGTGTACTTTGTCTATTCAGGGCACAATAACACATCTACTCTACTAGAGTGGGGAGGTTAGGAGTGCACAATTATCATCTAATACCTTTTTCACCATCCTATTCACCCACCAAAGCTGGAGAAAATAGAGATACATATGATTCTTCTGCTTTCCTCCCTTCAATAAAGAACTGGGTAACTGACCAGCAATCCCCAAGCTTGGTTGTTCTGTGGAGACTTTGACCCAATAGGCCTGATTGAATAAAGCTCACCAAGACTGGAGAAGATAGGCTATCATGACAGAACCTGAGTGACCCAGCAAACCTAAATTAGATTTCATAAAAATCTATTCCAGGCTTATATCCATTCCAGGTTTGTTGGATCATCCAGCTTCTCCTATTATAGTCTATGCTCTCCAGTCTTGGCGAGCTTTATTTAATTAGGTCCAATGGAAGCTGGCCCTGGGAGCTCCCCAGGCTGACATAGGCTCATCCAAAATGATCAGGCCCTAAAAGGGAAATGTATACCATTATGAAAATAGTTTTTTCACAACCTAATTGCAACTACAGGCACATGAAAAAAAAAGTTTGTGCATATAAGTATGTATTATATGAACAAATTATTCAAAAGTGATATTTCACTGGGATCCAGCAAAGAACCTTTGGCATAGTTCATATCTTTCTTCCATTTCTGGCAGTTTCCTCAATGGAAACTAAATGGAACATCCAACATGAAGATTTAGGGCTATTGTAATGGCTGCTGTAGGTGTTCCATCCTGAGAACACCACAATGAGGACAATACTGAACAAATTTAAGTGTTTTGTATGAATAATGAATAAGGGCAGCATGGTGGCTCAGAGGTATGTGCAATTATATGCACTGAAGTTAAATGTGGTAAATTGTAAATAATAAGGGTAGCACAATGGCTCAGAGGTTAGCTCTGTGGCCTTTGCAGCACTAGGTGCCAGGTTCGAATCTAAGCTAGGACACTATCTGCATGGAGTTTGCACATTCCCCCTGTGTTTGTGTGGGTTTCCCCCGGGTACTCCGGTTTCCTCCTACATCCCCAAAACATGCAGCTAGGTTAATTGGCTTCCGCAAAATTCACCTTAGGCTGTATTAATGACATATGACTATGGTAGGCACATTAGAGTGTGAGCTCCTTTGAGGGAAAGCTAGTGACATGACTCTAGACTTTGTACAGCACTGTGTAATATGATGGTGCTACATAAATACTGTATAATAATAAAAAATTTCAGATTACAAGAGAAAACAAATGTGGTGATACAGCAGCAACCATGCACCCTTCATTTAACATTTTTTTATCCTGAATATCTGACATTCAAGTTGATATCTGGCCAAGGAATGAAAGGAAATCCTTCTTTTTAAGATATAGATAACAAATATTTATCTATACTAAGTACTTTTAGTATACCTACTAAGTATTTTTACTGCACTAAAAAAGGTATTTTATTGCTGCTGTTGGCTGAGGAGATACTAGTTCTATGCCTTCTATTCTATCTAAAACTATATAAAAAAAAGTTTTTCCTGGAGTTGTTTTAGGTTACAGGAAAAGGGTGATTATTACTTATACTGTATGGCTCACGATGAATCATTCTCTAGATCAAGACCTAACAGCTCCAAAATACATGGATTTTGTATTACTTTCTTTCAGTGTGAGAAAATAGTCAAAGACCAAAGTCAGTCTTAAGCTATGTACACACTTCCAATTATTATCGTTGGAAAACGAACGACGAACGATCCTGCACGATATCTACGAACGATCGTATAGCACCGATCCTGCACATAGAGATAACGACACGATCGTTCGTAGATATTGTACACACAATAGATACGATCGTTTGAACGATAGAGGAACTATGTGCACGACAGGAAAGTGAACGAACGTTCGTTCATTACGCATGCTCAGCCCATGGACGATCAACGAATGACCGTACACACGAACGATGTTCAACGATCGTCGTCCAATCCGATCCACCGGTCCGGTCGTTCGTTTCCAACGAGTTTCCTCGTTCGTCGGCGTCGTTGGTTACTTTTTTACGAACTATTTTTTTGCCCAATCGATCGTCGTTCGATTGGAACAATAAAAATTGGAAGTGTGTACGCACCTTTATGGTGGGTGACACTGAATCAGATTTGGCAAATAGGAGATTATTGGATATTCAAAAGCAAGAACATACTTTGCATCCAAGAATTTCATAAACATTTAAAACATCAACTTGATAACTGAACTTTATCTGGTTGTCACATACAATATTATCTTTTTTTTTTTTTTTAAATATTCTTCTCGTTTATTATCAGGATCACAGAAGCAGAACAAAAAAATTTCCTTCCCATTAAAGCAATACGTGTAAATGTCACCAGCCATCACAGAATGCCTCAGAGCAGTGACACTGTTTAACAGCTGTACCCGCTACTCCACCATAACATCCACACATGTCACTGAATTTCATTTACTGAGATGTTTTTGGGCCCACGGGTCAGCATAGGTCACTAAAGAAGAATGAAAGCAAAGGCCTGTTTTTGTGACTCCACGTCATGTGCCTGTCATGGTGGGAGATGGGTTCGGAGACAAGGTGAGATAATCATACAAGTCGTCCAACCTGAACACATTCAGCATACAAAAGACAAGCAGAATAGACCACCAGCACAACTCTTCACACAACAAAAGATTGACGTCCAGAAGGACCTACAGGTCTCAGGATTCATACCAGGAAACATTATAATGTTCTAATACCCCTATCAACAACAAAATGCCTCTATTACTTGGGAAGTTCAAACTTATTATCCACTTTCCTTTACTGGTCATCCTGGAAGTGCAAGACATTTGACACAAAGCTGAAGCATTTCAGTTATCAATGTAAAGTTATTTAAACCACCATCATCCACTGCAACTTCAGAAGAAATATGAAGAAATGCTCCCACAGCTTTTAACACATGGGTTTAGGAGCAAAAATATGTGGGCAGTATAGAAAAGCTAAGATTTTATGCTTGTTAATAGAACTGGTGAGTAGAAATCCTCCACTGGTTACACCAGTTTGGGGAAAGGTTCACAAGTCAACTATGAGATGAATGTGATTTACGTTAAGACAATCTATTCACATTAACAGGCCACTAATACATTAGAATGGAGAGGAACTATTTTAGATGTAGAACATTGAAGAGAATTACTTTGGATTGTGGTGTGCTGCAATACATGTGCTGCCATAGTTCTAAATAGCACTCCAAGGGCTTAGGGCCCATCAACCTCTTTTCGGTGCATTAATGCACAAGCATTAACATGAGCTCTAATCCAATCTTAAGTTTGTTCGTTTTCTAGTTTATTATTATCTTATTTTTATAACCACAACTAATACATAGGGCCTGTACATGACATATCTGCTTAAATACCAAGATTAAGGCCCCCGCTCAATCAAGCTCACAATCAAAAAGGTGGTGACGTGTAGTATACAATATAAACAGGTTATATCAATTTTATTTCCAATTTTATATTATTATTATTACAAAGTATTTGTATAGCGCTAACATATTACGCAGCGCTTTACAAAGTCTATAGTTATGTCATCAGCTGTCCCTACCATAGTCATATGTCATTAACACAGTCTAAGGTCAATTTTAGGGGAAGCCAATGAACCTGACTGCATGTTTTTGGAATGTGGGAGGAAACCCACAAAAACATAGCAAGAACCTGCAAACTCATTGGTCCTGAGAAGGGTGTTGAACCTGAAACTAGGCAGGCACCATTCAATAAAAGGTCAATCACCCAAAACTCGAATAACCTCCAGCAACCTCCAAAGGAACCTTTGGGTTCCAAAGAACCCTGGTTGAGAGCGACTGGTCTAGTTCCTGCCCAAATAAAAGCCGCCAGATTTAAGCCCAACTGACTGATCTCATCTGCACTTTTAATATTATTATTATTAATAAACAGGATTTATATAGCGCCAACATATTACGCAGCCCTGTACATTAAATAGGGATTGCAAATGACAGACTAATACAGACAGTGATACAGGAGGAGAGAACCCTGCCTCATCATTTAACCATTTATTCGGCTGGGGAAGTACAGTGTTGATAAGTCCCACATGCACCTGTGTGGTCATCACAGATTTTTCACTGGCAGTGAGATAACATAGGGGTGGGGCGGTATACATACATACAGCACAAAACAGATTATTTCCTTGGAATGCATTTTAAGTTCGCACAGACATGAAATAATCAGTAATGTCTGTGTGTCTTGCAACACCCTCTGTCACTTAAAACCCGATTAGCCAGAATTAATTTTCCCAGCAGAATCTTTATCCTTATCTCTACATTATATAAACATGCCCTCTCTGGTGATACAAGTATAGACATTTATAGAGCTCTCATTAAAGGAAAACCACGCCGCAGTCCATTGATCCTCAGTGTGTGGCTACACCAGGGGCCACAAAGTCATGCTTTAGGAAAGATCCATGTAGTGTAAGCTATGTACACACATCAGAGCACTGTCAATGGAAACAATCTTTCATGATCGTTTCCGATGACAGATCAATGAACAAATGCTGTACACATGGCTCCATTCTGTACTATGGACAGGGGAGGCTGCAGGTCCATTGGTGACCTGCCATTGGTATAGCTATCCAGGTGGACTGCACTTATTAAAGCAAGTCATATATGTTCTGACTTACCTGACTGCCTAATATCAACCATCACATATTCCAATCAATGCACAACAGATTCTTTATTAATAATTCTTTGTAACCAATCAATATGCAAATTAATCATTATATTCTCCCTCAATCAATCTCTAAATTATTGAATGTTAGTGTACCTGCACATGTGTCAAAATTCAATCAGAAACATATCAAAAGGTCTCAAACACCAATCAGATACATGCACGGTTATTGAAAATTTTCGAAATTGGATAGAGTTTTTTGTATTTTACATTTGATATCAATCACTTTTAGCTGATCAAATTGAAAAATAATTGATTTAGTATTGATCTGATAAAACAGTCAAATATATGGTATTGATTAAAGGGTAATTTGTTCCAACGGGTTTATAAACATAAATTCCACTTTTGTAATAAAATCCAGAGAAGATTTATCATTCCTACAGGCTGTTTTGCAATTAAACATGATTGATAATCATCTTTTGTTCCTCAGCCAACATGATTTTTTGTAATTGTCAAAAAATTCAAATTTTACTTTGCAATCAAGTCAACATTGAGAGTGGTGGGGGATTTTTTGGTGCACCGTGCACCCCTTGAAATGTCATGACCTGTGTGACTGATGCACTGCTTGAGGTAACAATCAAACCGGAAGTTAAATTTACACCCCAATAAATCCAGAATAATTGCAAATTTTACTACACTCATGTCTGCCATGTTTTTTCCATTCAATATACTGTTCCAAACTTTTTACTTTTTTGCACCCTCCCCTCCAAAAAAGCCTATAAAGGTTTAACTTCTTGTCTATGGACATAACACAACATTCTGACATGAACTGATGAACAGGCAATCAATTGTTGTGTTACATTTTTATTTTAACATTTTCCTGATTTATTAAAGCTCTCCAAGGCTGGTGAAGATACATTTACATCAGTGAAGCTGAGTGATTCAGAAAACCTAGAATGGTTCTCTTCCAGGATTGAAAACATTTGCTAACAAATAGAAAATTTCTTAAAAAATAAATTTCGGGTTTACTGGATCACCCAGATTCACTGATGAAAATGTATCTTCCCCAGCCTTGGAGAGCTTTATTAAATCAGATCCAGTGTTTGGGGTCTATTTAAAAAGCCTTGAATCTGAAATTCACTGAAACATTCCCTGGTGGAGAATCAAATACTGCCATTAAAACACAAAGACCTGGAGAATTCAAGAGATTCAAGAGACACCTTTGGGTTCTTCATTACAATTAGCATTAACTAATACAAAACTCATAATGCATACAAGAAATATAGAGAAAGCATTGGTATTTATATCATTGTAGCAGTTATATGGCAAGAGACAGTGGGTGTCATTATATCACTTTCATTGTAGGTATTCTAAGAATCTTAGCACAGTATTTGTTCATCTCTTCATATATCACACACCTTCATTTTAGAATTCCCCTAGGAGAAAGTAGCATTTTCACTGGCTGTGTCTTTAACAGTAAAAGTATTGATTCACCCAATATATTTTTGTATTATATAAGGCTAGTGGTGCTCGGAACTTTTAAAAAACCAACTTCAATTTGAATCAATTTGAAGTTAGATCAGACAAGAAATAAACTGGATTTGGAAATTCTAAGTCAACATTTTTTTATTGAACCTGTCAACGACAAGTATGGACCCACCTAATGTATCTGGAGGTCAGACAATGGCAGGTATATTCATCCAATGTCTGTAAATGACTGGTAAAGTAATGTCAGATCAAAACTCAGATTGCTTAAATTCTGATCCAAGGATGAAATAGTTCCGTTCCGAGTCAGAATCGACTCCAATTGGATCTGACCGACACTTATAAAGACCATGACATCTGAAGTTTAATCTGTTTATATTCATCCTCCCTGGATCATCATTTTCTTATCAATGTACTAATAAAATTACTAAATAAAACCTTTTCAGTACATACCCTTTCATTACATTTTCATTACATACCGGGTCTCTGATCCAAAAAGATCATCACCAAGTCTGTACAATGCAGCAGACGCCCCATCCCCCATGGATCTCCCCTTTTTGTGTGCTACTTACCCCTCCTCTTAGATTGTAAGCTCTTCTGGGCAGGGTCCTCTCCTTCACCTGTGTCATTGTTTGTACCTGTCTCTCATTTCCTACCCCTATTTATTATACAGCGCTGCGTAAAATGTTGTTGCTATATATTACCTGTTTATTAATTTTATTATTATTAATAATAATAATAATAATAGTTGGTGGAAATGGTCGGCAGAGTTCTGCAAATAGCTTTCTATAAAGAGGGAGCTGTGTGATGCCTACATATGATGCTCATGAGTCCCCATGATTGAAGAATCTGAAATCCAATAATAAAAGAGGTGGGCTAGGGCTAGATGATGACAGATATGAGGTGGGCTGTATCCGCCTTGCTGCAGTTTTTATTGCACAATGTGAGAAGATCACAGTGTGCAGTGAAATCAAACTAAGCGTGTTCAGTACAGAAAAGGAACTGGTACAACTGTGAAAGACTGAGGGTAGGCCTGGAGTTCAGCTTTAGGATCACTGTACTTTTCACAACCTAATTCATAGATAAACATCAATAAATCAACATAACAAAAGTGCATGTATAAGCCCGTTGTGGAATTAAAAATTCCAGCCAATATATTTACCTTTTATGTCTTTTTCCTGAACAACATAATTTACAGCTGCTGGTCACATTGCTTTCTGACATTTTGGCTAAATGGTACGGGAGGTGGAAGGTGCTGAGACACCTGGGACATCTGCGAGGGATTGTACACTTGTGTGATGAGCGCGGCTTTGCTCCTTTAAGCTCTTTAGCTAAGATCATAATTATCTTATTTCTTTTCTGTGGGGAACTGTAATTCAAAATATGGCGTGAAGGATTAATCTGTGTAATCAGTTATTTTAAAGATCTGACATAAAGGATTTACTCCATCAGAAGGTGCAGGGTTGTGACTGCACAAAGTGCAGAATCCTGAACAACCAATAGGAATTGATCTTTATTGGACTGACTGTTCTAATTGGTTGATTCCTACACTTTGCACTGCCATTCTTACATTTTAACCTGCAATTAGAGAATGCAGACAATGTAATTGCTGACTTAGAGTTCTGCTAGAGATCAGGGTAGTATACTAATACTTTTTATATTTATATATTTGCATATATTTATATTATGCATTAAAATAAAACCATTTTTGCTTGATCATATCAGTAACAGAAAGCCTTGTTTATCCTTAAAATGGGCTCTTTTTTTATGCTAAGCCTATAGCAGAAGAATAAAAATCCAGCTGCCCAATATTGAGCGTGACATGGTTAAAGCAAACCTGTGTATCCATGACCAAGCAACATGCATTGGTTTAATGTCCCCGATTACGTATAGAATATACTAACGAAATTAACTCTATGGGGTCTAGTTTTAAAGCAGTGAACACGACATTCACTGAAACATTCCTTGGTGGAGAATCTTTCAGGTCGTTGTTTTTCAATGGCAACATTCGGCTATCCACCAAGGAATGTTTCAGTGAATGTCAGATTCGCTGGTTTATAAATAGACCCCTAAGGCTCCAGTGATTCATACAAATGCTTTAAGTGCAGACATTTTTTTAACTGTTTCAGCACTACTTATGGCTTGCCTGATGCTGCCTGTCCTGTACAGATAATGTAGCCGCCCTCCGTGGCACACATGTCATTGTCAAGACCAGAGCTCATTATAAAGCTAGAGGTCTATGCCATGAAAATTCAGCAAGCCCTTTTAGTTTGCAGGGACCAGAGTAAACCACCAGCTTGTTTTACATACATAACTAAAAAACATAGTGGCATTACCATTACAATATACACTGGTGGTTGTAGCTTAGGGTTTGGTGACACTTTAAGCTGAACGTTTATTGTATTTCCCAAACTAATTTAATGTACAGCGCTGCGTAATATGTTGGCGCTATATAAATCCTGTTTATTAATAATAATAATAATAATAATAATAACTAATTATTTTAAATTTACTAGATATTCATTCTTGTCAATCAAGATATCCTTACACAGTCCTGTACTGTCTGGGGACCAAATCATCTCTATGTATCCTTCATCAGCTCAGCCGCAAATATTCCTACAGGGTCCCATAACATCCATTCTATCTTAACATGCTAGCAATCTGATGTCATGCTTTGCAAAGGGAATTACACTTCTTTTATGTATCTGATGGAAAATATGTTAAATAACCATTACAAAGATGTATCTGTCAGGACAGCGATGGCTTTCTATATGACTTTCAATAACTAGCTCGATTTGTGGACCTTTATTGGCTCCATTCACTAGTTTAGTAAATATCATACAATGAGTTCATTAAACCCAGCTCTAGCCAGGGGATAATAGGGAGCATGACCACAAACAGGGATTTCTGTTCTTCCCTATGTTACCAAAATCAAAGAAAAAGTTTTGTTGGAGTTGAGCATTTTAAATATAAAAGAAAGAAAAAAAAGGGGGCTTGTTCCCATTACAGGTGTGCAAGGCGTTTTGCAAATGCAATGCAATGTACATTGCTATACATTGCATTCAGCAGCTCATTTATTTGAATAGGCTGCCCAACACATCACACACAAACGTAGTGTGTGCTGTATATTTCAAAATGCAACACACAGTGTGCTGCGTTAATAAGGTGCATTTGGGGTGCCATTACCAAGGATTGGCAACCCATGCACCAATTCATGTGCTGTGCATTGCCATGCATTGAAGTATTACACACCCAATAATGCAATGCTCTTGTGATAACAAGCCCCAAGGGTTAAAGTGAACAGTGTGACCGCAATAAAAGCTGTGCAGGGAGGGTTGGAATTTCAGTGTATGTTAGGCTGTAGGCTTACCATAAAGTTTGACAAGGTACAGCAAGCAAGGTGGAGATGCTATCTTAGGTGTCTTATACATTGTTATGTGTCTATCATGTTTGTAAGACAACAGCTGAGAATCTTTGGATCAATAAGAAAAAATATATTATTAAAAAAGGACAATTTAAAAATTGAACATAAAAAGTCACCAGGCTAAATGGTCAACTTTACTGAAGATTTTAACACGAATATTTAATATTGAAGAAAAAGTAAAATTCCCCTTTGGTCCGTCATTGCCAGCCAGTGTGAGTGACAATTATGGTCTGTCATTATGGTGACATATAGAAGATGTTAGAAATCCTCTCTGTATATAAGAAAGGACAGTATGATGCAAAGTCAAAAAAAGGAAATAGGTAGAAGCAAAGCATTCCCGTAAGTGTATGCAAAACCAACAACAAAGATTTTATATATATACCGTACATATATTTGTAGATTACCAATCTTTTTTTTTCTAATTTTAGAATTTAATTACCTTTCCTAGGGTGACAACACATTTAATGTACTGTATCTGTGAAGCAGCAGTGTTGTCACCCTAGGACAAGAAGTTCATTGTTAGCGTTTCCATAAACTTTCACTCTATGGTTCTCTTTAGCTCTTCTGCTCCATGGAGGGGGGGAGATAAGCAGTAGGCACCCTGCCTATTTCTCCCCCTGAATATCCCCTCAAAATAAACAGATTTTGCCCAGGGTGGTCAAGAATGTTTCAGTTGACAAATATCTAACATGTCTATAAAGCTTTAAGCTAGCCATATACTAGGTGATATTTACAATCAGTTAGATGTTCAACAAAAAAATCAACCTGAGCAAAAATTCAGGAAAACTATAACAAGTACATGAAAGTTACTTGTACAAGACATTTTGTTTTTCGCGATTTGGTCAACCATGGTACTAAAATCCAAATGACTGTGTCACAATAAATATTTCCGTTAGATATAATGGTAATATTTAGATATAAAGGATATAATAATGATTTGTAATACAGATGGGATATTGAAGAAATAAATACTTGTGATCGATAGGAGGAATTTGAATTATTTGTAACTGCAATCACGTCAATTAAAAATACGATTAACAGAGAGTTGCATAGTGTACAACTGACTTTACTATGGGTGCCAATCTAAGTGGGGTATATTGATGATACAAGGTGCCCATTCCAACAATCATGCAGGTTTATTCCATAAAACCATACAAAAAGCAACAGCGACAATGATGGAGAAAGAACCAAAACAGCTAGGATTGAGCTATGTATGATATTATTACAGGTTATTTATTATCATTTACATTATTTATTAAACCCAAATCTATGCGGGTATAAATATTTACAATAGACTACACTATAAAACACAACATGATGCAACTAATGTTGCCAACATAACAAATACAATTTGTATATATTAAAACAAACACAAAATTGCAAAGTGTGCTAATCCTGATGGATCTGACCCTTTATATGACCTACCATGCATACAGTATGCATATTGCATATGCATATTGCATATGCATATTTATATATGCATATAAATGCATCATTGTGCTGCATAACATCTATCTGTCCTCAACCCCCTACTCCAAAACTACCCAGACCCTTGGTGATTTTCCTGCAACACAACCAATTCTTCGAAATTGCATCTGCATGTTTAACACTTATTCTCCTTAGAAAAAAGTTAGAATTTACCTAAACTAAGATTTTCCCAAAAGCTGGAATATTTCTCTGTATGATGATTATGAGTGGTGCATTTTGCCTTCTAGGGCAGCCGAGTGGCTTATTCATTTATCTCAGAAAACTCTTGAAACTCTTTTTACACATCAAGTAATTGTACAGCAATTACTTATAGCACTCTCTTCAAAGTTCTTGTTACATAATTTCAAAAATATGCCAGAAAAACAAACACGGCCTTACTCAATACAGAGCTTAAATTCTTAAAGCGCCAGTCTACCCTGATTTAATGTTAAGGTTATAGTTGTAGACTAATGTGCTGAGTCAGCACCTCGGTTCTTGTATATCAATGATACTTCAACAGCATTGGCATAACTATTCTCATTGGGAATAAGGTCCCATCCAGCTTTAAGTGTTTCAGAACCCTATGTTGCATTTGCTACAATGAAAAATACATAAAAATAGAAAGGAGCTCGGGAAGACCTCCTATTGGGTGCAGGACCCAAAGCTCAACCATAAATATATTATCAATGAATTCCTGAGAACTATATAGGGAACCGTCACGAGGTTGAACACTCCAATATTTAAAAAAAAAAAAAAAAAAGACCCCAGAGCTCAACTATAAAGATTTAATCAATGAATTCCTGAGAGCTGTATAAGGAATTGTCACATGGTTTACCTCTCCAATATCTCCAAAAAACCCACAGCAACCAATCAGAATCCAACATTGGCCAATCAAACAACAGCAGTATTAGTTCTAATTAGCTGCTATGAATTATTACACTTGTGAATTTAAAATCTTTATTGATGTAAGTCAACTTTTTGTTGAGAAAGGCTGATAGATTGTCAGCTTCTTGTTGAGTAATGCCGAAAGCCTGTCATGGTTAATTCTTGTGTCTGAGTTATAGACTGTCATCATTTTGATGAGAATGGAAAATAGACTGCCATCCAGTAGGGATCACTTACAAATGACACAAGGAAAATAATAAGCCGTACCAAAACCAACGATATGACAACACAGAAACCAAACATTCATAACAATGTTTCAAACCGCACAATCAAATAATAACAATAACCAAACAGATCAATGGCACAACATTCTACCTCCATGTCCCAATAGATTGCTGCAGGCCATTGTTTTATAATTATTCTGTATGGTTCTCTGTATTTAGTGCGCACTTATTTTTTTAACCCGGAACCTCTACCAAATGAATAAGTATGTGAAACTAGATGCTCAAAAAGTTGCAATCACAAATATTTCCAGTTTGTTGTCATTGTTTTTTTTATCAGAGACAAATTCTCGATCTGTGTCTGATGACATGGCTGCAGGCGATCAGTCGGATCAGAAGTCTGTAGATTTATAAAAAGTGTGCGGATGGGATTTTACAATAGGCCCAGCAATAAAAAGGGATACTAAAAAAAGATACAAAATCTGTACAAAGATACAAAAGTGATCTATAGATAAAGCAATCCACAATGACCAGGATTTACAATGTAACAAGAATAACTTGACTTCCCCTGCTGCCCACAAAAGAGTCCTTTATGCCATTGATGGCCTTCACCGGAGGATAAAAATACACACGTAAAAAGCAAGCAGCCTTAATTACGTCATGAAATATACAAATCAATGTCCTGTTTCTGGCTGCTACATCGAAAGGTCAAACACTACATTGATCATGTGACCCCTTCTAGAATCCTCACCTGCTGCTCCCCTGCCTGAAACTTTGTATAAACTTTTTTTTTCTTCTAGTGAAGTTTTGCACAGTTCAGTCTCTCCTATTCTCCTAAATCCAACCTTGAAGATTTGAACTATTTTTGGCAAGTTAGGTTCCCGGTTTGGATTAGTTTATACGCAGTCACTAGTTGAGTTTAACCCCTTTTTACTCACCCTGGTAATCCATGGCTTGTTGTGCTACAGTAACCAGCAGCTGGTGTATTGTGTGTATTGTGGGAGCTCAGCAGCCTGCCTGGGAGCTGGACACACTGAATACATTATGATACAGCAAGACAGTGCCTGGTTCTGCTGCTCCAAGCAGCCAATCGCCTCCCACTGGGTGTGGATAGGGAGGAAAATGTCAGCTGGGATTGGATGATGGGGAATGCTAGTCTGCCCATCCCTGTGTGATCTGCTGGGGGGGGAGGAGATCAATTTCATGTTCAACTACAGGACATCAACTCCTGGAAAGAACACACAACCAGGGCGGACACACCGCCATCTATCTAATGATCACCCCCTCCAATTCACCTCTATCTATCTATCTATCTATCTATCTATCTATCTATCTATCTATCTATCTATTATTATTATTATTATTATTATTATACAGTATTTATGAAGCGCCATCATATTACGCAGCGCTGTACAAAGTCCACAGTCATGTGACTATCTGTCCCTCAAAGGAGCTCACAATCTAATGTCCCTACCATAGTTATATGTTAAGGTCTTTATGTATGTTATTGTTTATGCATATTAATGTTTAGTACAGTCTATAGTCAATCTATCTATCTATATATCTATCTATCTATCTATCTATCTATCTATCTATCTATTGATCTATCATCAATTATTCTATGTTTCCATATATTTATCTATTGTAGATCTATCTGTCTTCTAAAAAGCTTTATTTATTATATACTAATATACCATTGGTCTATCTATTTCTCCACACCCATCATCTATCACTAATTACTTTCTCCTTCTATCTTCATCAATCTATCTATTTTTCTCTATCTATCATCAAACTGTTCTCTATACATTTATCTTATTCTCTATATCTATCTTCTATCGATCTATGACTGAATTATCTATTTCTCTATAGTTATTTATCATTTATCTATTTTCCATCAATCTATCTTCTATTGTTCTATCATTGATCTATTTCTCTATATACATTTATTATCGATCAATCTATCTTTTGTCAATCTATCATCAATCCATCTCTATCTATCTGTCTATCTATCTATCTATCTATCTATCTATCTA
>NC_092864.1:38673994-38674271 GCF_032062135.1 Pyxicephalus adspersus | reverse complement strand
TCTATCTATCTATCTATCTATCTATCTATCTATCTATCTATCTATCTATCTATCTTGCTATCTATCTATCTATCTTGATTTATGATCAATGCATCTATTTCTCCGTATGTATAGATCAATCTATCTTCTATGTATCATAAATTTATCTTCCATGGATCTATCATTGAGCTTTATCTCTATACCCTTTATCTTTCATCAATCAATCTATCTTCTATTGATCTATTATCAATCCATCTATTTCTATCTATCTATCTATCTATCTATCTATCTATCTATC